>NC_142520.1:18639700-18644700 GCF_964205215.1 Stylophora pistillata
AAAAGAAATCCTTTCAATATTTTGGAGCTGTTGAACAAACAGAGGAGGTTAACAGTAGTTTGTTACATGGTTGTACCTCCAATTTAAGGCTATACTTCCTAGAAACGTGTGAACCAATCATATTTGGGAGTGATATATGAAAGATTTTTCACCGCCCGTCACAGCGACGCTGTGAGATTAATTAATATGTACTGAAACAGTTAATTTGGTTCGTTTTCTCCTCAGACAGTTATTTCCATCTTTTACTCTCTATCCTTAGGGACTCTTCTTGTACTTGTTTCCTTAGTTATAAGCAGCATCAAATGACAAAAGAATATATCAGTTAAACTCTGTGAAAATGCAAGCGAATAACAAAGCCTGGATTGTTGTTTTTTATTATTATAATTTTTTGTTTTTGTTTTAAGATTCCAATTTATATCTCTGTGGTATTCTAACCAAATTTTTAAAGGTATTTTAGAATACAGTTTTAGAGATCGTGACTTCAGTGAAGTAAAGTATATTTTAAGTGTCAATCTCGCTAAGAGTTTTTTTTTTTTTAGCCCGATTTACGCCTGCATTTTAAGTATTTCCTATAAATTAGTGAGTTTTTCATATGTAAATTAAAGTCGAATAAAAGCTTCTCCTCCGATTCCAAGTGAATTTTCCATGTTTTGTCTGTGAAATGACTGAATGCCTTAAAAAACTGTATTTTAGTGAAATGACTGAGTGACTTAAAAAACTGTATTTTAGAATATAGCTATAGATATCGTGACTTCAGTGAGGTAAAGTATATTTTAAGTGTGAATCTCGCTAAGAGATTTTTTTCAGCCCAATTTACGCCTGCATTTTAAGTATTTCCTATAAAGTAGTGAGTTTTTGATATGTAAATTAAAGTCGAATAAAAGCCTCTCCTCCGGTTCCAAGTGAATTTTCCATGTTTTGTCTGTAAAATGACTGAGTGCATCTTTTAATTCGAAACAACAGGGAATTTTGTGAGCGCGCTCGACACTTTCGATCCCCGTCCACACGGGCGGTGTTGCCAAAAATCAGCTTTAGCTTGTGGCGACACCAGAAAAAAAAAAAAAAGAGAAATGGAGGACAACCAAACTATAAATGCAGAATGTTGCCCCAAACACTTTTCATGGGCAAAAAAGAAAAGGAAAACTTTCTTTCGACAGGATGTCGACAGTACCGCCCTTAGAGAGACTGGCACACATTGTCAAACCTATATGTGCAGAATGAACTGTGAAATGCCTTAACCCAGTCGATTGCGCATGACAACTTTTAAACCGGAGTTTCGGCATCTTTTCTTGAAAAGCAGCTTTACATAATAACATTTACCACAAAAACTCAACTTGTTCAGGATAAAAGGCTTAGATATGAAATAAATGCTTTGAAAAGACTTTTGAGACCGCTATAGATATTCCTTTCGTTTCACAGCACATGGATAATTATTCAATTATGAAACTCAGTACGAGGAGGATTGTTTTTATATCACTACGTGATGATGGTAAAAGATATTTTAATTCGTAGTTATCCTATCAAATGGGCAGATTATCCGCTTGTCTGCGGTTAAACTCGCTTAATTCATTTTGTTTTTTTGTTTTATTACTTGGTCTACATCGTCACAATTTTCTTAATGTCTTCCAATTTTGCTAGCACTTTTCAGCTGATCTGTCAGGTTGCCATGCAACCGTAGAAATGCGAGCTTTAAGTCTATATGAAGACACTTTTTGAGATCTCATGATTTAATGTACTTTCTGCCGGATGATACATCACTCACCTTGCAAGTTTGCACCGTTAAACATTACTTGTGTCTTTTTTTCCACGCAAATCTTGTGCGTCTTGAGTCTTATTTCTCCCTTGTTGCAACCGACACTCTTTTCATCAGCAAATCGTTAATGAATCAGTCTTGCGAAAGACATGAGACGAAACTTATAACTTCACCGCAGTAAACACTTTTTTTGATTATTAAACAGACATACGAAAGTTGTGATAAGTAGAACTTCCAAAAGCCTACAGACTTGATCGAGTGCTGTTGCTCAGAAAGCCTCATAACCGAAGTTCATCTTTATTATTTTTTTTACAAAAAAATTATGTAGTCCTAAGGTCCTGACATTTTCAAATTAATTTCTTAAAAACAAAATTGTCCATATTTATTCTCAAATTGACTTTGTATAGCAATGTTTCCCATTCTTATCATTTATGTCAGTTAACCTTATTCAAGATGAAACGCCCACACATCGAATAAACCATTGGAAGTCCTTTGATTAAGTAATAGCTCATTTCCGAATTAACCTTGGCCTCTTTTTCAAAACGAGGCCTGGTGATCAACCATTCTTGTGAAAATGAGTTTAATTTGCATGTGAATGAAAGCGTATTATTATCTAAAAGGATGAGCAGCAGGACTCGATTTGAAAAAGAGGCCACGCGTAATTCGGAAATGGGTTATTGTATTTCATCTATATCGTTTATTGGCGGTCAGCATCACAGTCATTCCAGGTAAAACACAAGAGAGACTCCATTGTTTACGCATGCATTTCACAGCGCATCAATGATAGTTTGCATATTTGTAATTATTACTGTAACGAGTGAAAAAGAAGAGCCAGAAGGATCTAGAATCACAGGTGAACAATCTCCTTGAAGGGATAGCAGACAGTACTCAGCAATTATTCTGACAGCCTTTAGCTTGCCAGCAGGCGATAGTTTGTGTTGTCAAGCGTAAGACTCAGCGCAGCGAATATTCGGTCGCCATATTGGAAGGGTAGAAGATTTGGTGCGAGTGACACATCGCGGGGAAGGGGGGAAGTAGAGAAAACCGGAAAAAACGCCTGCCCAAAACCCATGATTTCTCATGGCGTTATACACTTCATGACTTACCCGACATGTCACGCATTCTTGAAGGAACAATCAAATGGAATAAAATGAAACCTGTATCTAAAACTGACGAGCGTGTTAAATAAAACATTCACTTGTAGCGAACACGGACGGAACCGCGCAGTAATACACCAAATAAAGCGGTAAAAAAGGTTAAAATAATCCGCAGAAAATTTAGAAAGCGAGGAAGGAAGAATTTGCAAACCCAGATTAGTCCTTCGATACGAATGAACAACTTATATTTCAACGGAAAAATTGTTTTGGATCCTCAAAAGGAAAGAATATAGAGGTCCTGAGTTTCACGACTCAAGAAACAAAACTTGAAAGAGTTATCTAGTGACCTTTGTTGTCAGTTGACGCATTCGTCTAGGGTATCCTACGGAATTTGCACGCCACAAGGTCACAAATTAAGAAGCACATGTCGCTTTTTCAAATTAATTGAGTTGGTCGGAGACAGTCTAAAAACCTACAACTATGGTGATCAGCCATTGATAATGCGTAGAAGCTAAAAAAATTTTAAAACAGGCGATTGGCCACAAGGATCTCGCCTGAAAGAACAAACTCCAACGTTTGTATAAAATCAAGTGCAGCTCGGAGGACAATCGATTTCGGCCGCTACCGAGGTAAAAGTTGTAGTTATTTACCCCAGTGGAAATGTGGAATGCCGCCGCATTTTTCTTGATTGGCTAGTGGAAATAATGTCAACAAACCTTGCAAAATGCCAATTACAGTCCCTTTTGAGAAAACTTCGATGTGACATATCTTAATGGTTTAAGGGAACCTCCACTCTTCTAACAAATAGCGCTCAAACTATTCCAAATATACTTTTCAATACATCTGGTTTGAAAAAAGTTGTCTTACCAAGCATTCTGCCTTTTTCTTTTTTCTGATTTCTTTACTTGTATGCGAGGTGGGAAATGTGTATGACAGTGTCAGTTACTCCTGAAGGGATTTTGGCCATCTCCTGCAACTCCTTGTATATATTTGAGCTTCCGACCTCTGTATTTTGATAGTAGCCATTGGTTTCAATTCTCAAGAGCTTCAAAAGTAATCCGGGACTACCGAGATTTTGCCTCACTCTGTTGGGTGATTGGTCTAGAAAACCCTTTGCAACTTTTCAACCAATCAGATGCAAACCTAGAATCAATGGCAAACTGGGAACTCCGGCGTTTTCCCGCGCCTCGGGCAGTTCTAATTTTGAGTCCTCATTGGTTCTAAGTGATAGTTCCTTTCCTTATGATAGGCTGATGTAATTACTTTGGTTTTCGTTCACGATACCCAAGAGAGAATCGCTCTCCTTTCCTGGGAGGTCTCGCACAATGAAAAATACAAGCCATTGCTTTCACCCAGACCTCTCATTAGCTATTGTTTAATTGTTCTACTAAGACATTAGGTCGATCGTTACTATGACTTAGCCTTGCAATGTCTATTTTCTGTTTTTGGTTTTGTTTTTTGTTTTGTTTTGTTTTCAGGGATGGCTCAGGAACAAATTGCGAAGTATCTAGAAAGGTTGGTTTGACCCTCTGTGAAGCATTTGAACAGGCAGACAGGGTACATTCACCTCTTTTACGCTCTCCCAACTTTACTTCACTAAACACTCAACGAACTTATGACTGGAACAATAAGATTCTTGAGGTTTAATTTTGTGTATTTTTTTAAAGGGAAACTTTGACAGAGCTGTAGACATTTTAAAACCCCTCCGTTATGACGTTGTCAACATTGGGGGCAGTAACGCACAGGTTCGTGTATTTCATTGCAATTCATTGTCATTAATTAGTGCAACTTGTGGCAACATCTCTTTGGTTTCTTTTCTTTAACAGTGCGGGACATCTTCAACTTATTCCTGGTTCACGCTGCTCTACATTCATCGCGGAAAGAGCACCATCACTTGGCAAGGTAAAGTGCAGTTTCTTTTGCATGAACCTATATCCTTTTCATATCTAAACTAGATATCTGTTTATCTTGGCATATGTTAATAGGTTTTTTTTTTTTTTCTGAAGAATTTGGTCACAAAGATTCAAGTTATTGCAACATATTCCAGTA
This sequence comes from Stylophora pistillata, assembly GCF_964205215.1. Lineage (NCBI taxonomy): Eukaryota > Metazoa > Cnidaria > Anthozoa > Scleractinia > Pocilloporidae > Stylophora > Stylophora pistillata. Next base: position 18,644,600 of record NC_142520.1, read on the forward strand.
GCCTGTTATTCTCCCCCAAACCTGTTTGAGTCTAGGCTTTTAAATTGTAAAACACCCCATCCAAGGCTAGACACTAGCCAAGTGGCTAGTGACAACTTAGA
>NC_142520.1:18647200-18694700 GCF_964205215.1 Stylophora pistillata
GAGTTTTTTAAAGGCATTCTGCCTTAGAGAAACACCTGTCCTCAGAAAAATGCACGAAGTCTTTAGAGAAGAGATCCTTGCTAGACCTGGCAAAGATCGCATATAAATCTTCGTAATCGTCGTCGTCGCAATTGTCACATAATCTTTTAAATTTCGTTATTTTGTCCGTCATTTTGCCTGTTTTATTTGTATTTCGTTTTTGCTTTCCTGTTCTGTATATTTAACTCATATACGTACATTTGCCTTTAGCGAATCGTTAGTACAGGTGCGAATTTCTTTGATTTGTGGATTTTGACTACAATATTTTATTTATATAAGTAAATTTTAATCAGAAATTTTGGCATTTTACGTGGTTTAGGAGTTTCTTAGACTAGATTTACACTAGAGGAGAGTTTTCCGGATTCGTAAAGGTTTCCGGATTCATCAATTTTGGAGTATTCGGATTCTTAGGCATCTACACTGAAAGGATATTCGGATTCCTGACCGTTTACACACAACGACAACTCTGGGAACATTCTAAATGAAATGGTTACCAAGCCCAGTGTTGTTTTATCGTTCGATCGACAAAGTGAAAATGCCTCCCCCAAAATAGGCTAGAGTAGATCCAGATGCCACTGAGGCAAGTTTGAGTTGGACAGATGCCAAGCCTTCTACGTCGTCGGCGATTAAGTGTGGCTGACGTTAAACTTCCTTGCAATAATAATTTGCTTTTCCTCAGAAATTTTGCGGCACACATGATAAAATATATCGCCTGAACCTGCAACAAGATTAGGCAGCCGGAGATTGCCAGCAATGTTAGCACCAGATCCTCCATTTTGGTTCCTACGATTCTCTACTCACTGTTTGCCCCTCATTGGTTTTCAATGGTTTTCTCGTGATCACCTTCGTTCTTAGGATACTCTCTCCTACCAGATAACCCTGGTAACAAGTTTGCTTTTGGATTTGATATCTCGACATTCAGTGGAAAAGTACTCTTACGTCGTAGCTCAAACTTTGTCGCCTAACCACAACCATCTAACACCTTGTACAGTTTCCTGAGACGAGGTAAAAGTTTATTTTGGTTGAGAAATCAGTGAACCCGTCGTATAAAGGATTATTAAACTAAAAGGAAACAACACCGTTATCTCTTTCCACATACGATAAATGGTTTGGTAAATAAGAGAATTGAACCCGAACGTTCTTATGCGTCCCTTGGAGCGTGGTGTTAAAAGATGTTTTGAACCCCTTTTAATTGGAGGTCTGCAGCAAAATTATAAAACTTGACTTCCATTGCTACGGTTTCATTGAGACCTTGTAACAAGGATTTTACACCTTATTAGAGGAGTAAATTCCTTACCATTATTTTGGTTTTATGTAACTCTAACAGCAAAACCATGTTTTTATGCTAAAAGTAAAATGCTAAGGTGAATTCAAGTTTCCGCATTTATTTAGCATCGTGTGGGAAAATTTTGCTGAAATGCAGTTTTGTGAACTGGTCGCCGCCGTAGCTGATTTAATTAGGTTACTTAGTAAGAGACATAGAGTATCTTACTAAGTAACTTAATTAAGACTGGTTACTTATTAAGACTGGTTACTTAGTAAGAGACATAGAGTCTCATACTAAGTAACCGATAAAAATATCGCATTGCTTGTGCGGTGGGGTAGTTAGATATAAATTTTTTATATTCCTTCGTGCCCTTTTGTGTAAAGTTTCTTCTGTAGCTCTACGAGCAGGATCAGCTTCTATGCCCTCTCGGTTTAAGATGTGCAGGCCTGTTATTCACGTTTACACTTATTCAAAAACTTTCAAGGAAAAGCGAGCTATAAGCTCTCTTGCCAGTGCAAGTTTTCCCATCTGCAATAATTCCAGGTTTACATACACAAATATACGAATCAGGGGTATTTTGGCAAATAGCATTCGGATCACAGACAAGTACAGACAGGTAACGAAGCCCGGCATTCATCAGCATCTAATAACAAGCAATCAGATAAGCTGTGCAAATTATGATAAGAAATTAATTGGCAATGGGCCCTCTGAATGTTTACGTCACAATACTCACTCTTACCCTAGGCCCACATGAAACCACTGAGACGGGGTAAAATTTCCTGAACATTTTAATGCAAAGTAGGCTTGGACCGTCATTTTTCAAGAAATGACATCATCGCACATAAAAGCTATTCTGTAATATTCATCATCTCCTACGATGAAATATCAAAAACCTCTTGTAAATACATAGTTAAATAAAGTAAAATAAAGTTATTGAGCGAAAGAGGAATTGATTATTACTGATGCAAGATTGTAAATGACACTTCCCTATATATGGTCATTTAATTGAAAGGAACCAAACGCAGTGCAGTATAGTAACTTGACATGAATGTACTGTACCAAAATATTGAGTGCCTTATCACGTTCTATTACACTTATGTCAACAAATACTGGCAATTGAGTGTTCTTACCCTCTGTTTCCACATCCTGTGCTTAGACCGTTTCACGTTAAAACTCACCTCTTTTCTTATTACTTTGAATCGTTATTAAAGCCTCAATGAACATGACTTCTTTGAGCAAAGTCCGCCCCTTTCATCTTAGGTATATGCCTGACACGGATCCATGTCTGTGCGAATTGATTTTAGTCTATCTCGATCATTAATACGCAAACGAAGTCGTGCGAAATACACAAGTTACTATTTGCGTTAATAAAAATTTCCTTAAAGCCTTTCCTAGGCTTTGAACCAGACTGAAGGTGAATTAATAATAGCTATATCCCTCATGCACTTCGCTCATGTATAGCTATCTTTTATACTATAATTTCGACAAGATGCCGGTATCACTTTTTCCCACGATAACATTTACGGAACGAGGTACTCACAAACTTTAAATTGGTTCAATTACCTGTTTTACACTTAGCGTCGTCCTGCAATATTCTTATCTGCCTAATCCAAAGTGGCGATACCGTAATTCACATTTACATCAATGTCAAACTGATAGACAGGGCCACTAGTCAATGTGACTTTCTTGGTAGTCCTCTCAAAACACTTTAAATTGGCATTTTTTTTTAAGGTATCAATATGTAACTCAATTTATTGGTTTATCCACTTGTGACCCCATCCAGGGTATATCTCCAGGAGCCTATTACGCGGAACTTTTTTAACGTCCCCCCCCCACGCCCTCCCCCTTATTTGAATGTCATCTTTTATGACTGAAAGACGTTGGTCTAAGAATGCAGCTTAGCCTAATTGTGGAGAGCAAAAGTGAAAGCTATTACGAACTTTTGAAGACAAATCTAGCCACCTGGCCTATGCAGGTTTTGTTGTACAACGTGCAACGGATTTATCATAGACTGCAGACCACTCTGTGTACAAATTTTTAAACATGCAAGGCGAACTATAAAGCAAAAAGGTTTTAAGCACTGGATAGCAGTATGCTGGTTGGAGTAATAAGTAAGGTGACCTCTCATAAGTAGCTATTTTGCCGCGTGGTCCCTTTAATTTCTATTTATAGAGAAGTGAATAAAGCTACCAGAAATTGTATTTGACATAAAAAGTTTATTCATGGATGTATTGAGCTTAATCTAATTAAGAACATTAATACATTGCTTTGTTTCAACGTAAAACGGCCATTATGCCGTGACAACGGTTACCCTCCTAATAGTCTCGCTATTTTCTAATACCAATTCTTTAATGAATCCTACTTTCTTCACTTTTCTTATATGTCACCTAACACGAATAACAGTTTATCAATATCCGAATGGAACAAACGGCCCTTGTAAAACTATTTCGGCCCAACAATATTAACTTGATGGTGACTTCAAACAGTTTCGTCGTTTTCACACACTAATTCTTCAATGTATCATACTCTCTGAACTTTCTCTATGTAGTACCTAGCAAATTTTTTTCTGGAATAGTTGCTATCATTGTTTTAATATTTAAGGTGCCTGGAGAGAAGCAGTGTCTTGAACATCGTAGTGAAAAACTAAACTTCAACTTCATGTGCCCACAGCCAAAATAAAAAAGAGAAGCGCATTACATAGTAATTGCCCTATAAATATTTCATTTTATGCAAAATTAAGAATGGAATTACTAGAGTTTCGAAGCCACCATCATTCTGATACCTTAAAGTGTGAAAATATTGATCCATTCAGAAATTACTGTTCTAAGAGGAACAAAACCATTTTGTTTCACTTTAATCCGTAAAGTTCCTGATTAATCGAATTGACGACAAGAAAACTTCAATTACACCTAAAACAGTGATATATTACAAATTAATAATGATTCAGTCAAATCTGGGTCAATGGCCAACACACGGCATTTTTCAAATTTACACGGCCATCACGTAATATTCTATTAACTTTATTAACGTCAATGAAATACCAATCAGCTCTCTGGTGGGATTTTCTTTCATTGCTTCTCTCTTTTTGTACCTTGCAAAAAATTATATATTAATAAAGTTGAAGTCATAAATAGCCTTTTTCTTCGTAAGAATGTCAGTGCTATCGTCTGGCACATCTGTGAATCTGGACATAGAATTCTCTTCACTACATCGTGAATAATTGGATCCAGTTAAATCGTCTGCCATTCAAAAGGCGCGAGTCATTGCTTGACACAAAAGTATCATTTTCATTTTTATCTGAAAGCTTACCCGGTATTTCATGGGTGTTTCTATACTAATTTGTTCTTAGTGACTGGTTGGGAGAGCCAGATGTGAAAAATGTTTGGTTCTCGGCCATGACGTATGGACCTAATTTCAGTCAGTCCCTCAATACCATTTCTAAATGAGTATGACCATATGGCCAGGTCTTTAGACTAGTAACCGAGAAAAAAAAAACATCATGCAAACAAACAAACAAACAAACAAAAACCAGCAGCCATAACAACAACAACAACAACTAAGCAAAATGCCAAACCAAATTGAAAAAAAAAAAGACAACAAGAACAACACATCTCTATGTCTGATAAATTAGTTTTATAAATAGACTAGATATCGTGAACTGGGTACTGTCAGAAACACAAAAAAATGATAGAGCTGTCGTTTCGAATGCTCGTTAATCGTCAGCGCTAATAACTGAAAATTTTCTAACGAAGGGCTAACGCCCGAAACGTTCACTTAAGAACCTTTTTTACGGTGGGTGATTCACACTATTAACTCTGTTGATAAAACCACATTATCTTCAAATAGCCCCCACCGACGCAGTACCACAGTTTCTACGATAAGTTACCAACTTTATAAATCTCTGTGTGCTATGTTAAAGCCGACAGAGAGAGCGATCTATGTTCTTCCACCAAGATCGGCATCCAATTAAGACATTTCTGACCATGGCGACACCAAAAAGAATATCTTTCTTGTTGAAATCCTATCATATTGTAGCTTATAAAACACACAAGTTTTTGTTCACGTGACAGTTAGAAAACAGACTACTCAAGGCGTGTGTTTGATAAAAGAATGCCGACAGCCTAACTCAAAGGAACAGGAAGATTTCTCTGAATGACAGCGGTGAAAAACCCGATTGCTCTGACTGATATGGCCTTCTACTCAACGCATCAGAAAGGATATCAGACGAAGCTCCTAATTCTAACCACTCGGGCGGGGTGTAGTTTTATGGGGTGGGGGAGAAGTTGGATGGTCTGATCATCATTCTACTTTTTGCAGCTGAAGTTCCATGTCCTAGAGGGCAGTGGCATAGAGTACTATTGTACCACCATCCTATCCCACATTTCTCCACACACATATGCCCTGTATGACCATTGCTGACTTGATCTCTCGTGGCAAAACTTTGCCCATTGGAACTTTTCAATGGCCCCCAATCACTTCCTAGACAAATAAAAATAGAGAGATATATACTAGCTCAATGAATTTGCAAAGTTTTAGCTTAGGAAATAAGTAGCATTAGCAGGCGATACATGCAGAATATCTCGTCATCAAAGTCACTGATTGGACGTTGTTACGTGAGAATCTGGTGATTTTTCCGTGTGGAAGTTCAGGCATATTTATTTGTTGTTTTTGGCATTTTAGCGTTCTCAATTCATGCGAGTTTCGTTCATTGTGGTGTTTTTAAAAATATATAGAAAAGCCACGGTAAATCTTGGAAATAGATCTTGCATTGTTACTTTGTCTTCATTTTGCAGCTGCCTATTGATACTTTCCTAATTCAATGCTAGTAAAATTTTAGGTAAATATAATGGCAAATTGGTTCTCATGGTAGTTGGCAGCTGGGTTTATACTCGTAACTTCAATTTCCTTTCCTACAATCAAACTTAATACCAACCTTGCTTAGATAAGCAGAAACTTTTAATTGTATTTTTCATTCTATTTTATAAGCTGCTCTGTTGTGATTACCATGGGTATGTTTTCAATATCAGAGTTGTGAATTCTCACCTAAGTTTCCTATTTTTAGTGGCATACAGTCTAGGGAATCTGCTCTTTCATTTTTTGTTTATGAATATCTCGATGTAAATCATTTAGCTTCAAAGAGAAGTTTTCGGTTTCTTTTTTTTTTAATTCTTATTTAAATACTGTCAATCTTAAGAACAACAGAACCTCACACCAGTTCAATACTTAAGTAAGCACTTTTTAAAGGCCTTCCGATTACCATCTTGAGTAAGCTGGGGGTCATGTCAGTTGTTGGCCTGACTCAGAATTAAAAGTTTGCCATGGAAAAAAGGGTTATCTCGTCCTTGACGCCCATAAAAGCTCACTCGAAGCAGATCGTCGTGTACCAGGGAATCGTGACGAGTTCCCCTCTAGCCGCGAGTCGCTCTAGAAAGCTAGTCCTCCTCCCCCCCCCCCCCACCCCGTTGTTGTATTGACTTCCGAGAAAGGTCAGTTGGTACGCCGAAAACGTATCGTCACAACGTAAACTGAGAAGGGTAAGTGTTTGTTATGACTCATCAAAGACCTAACCAACAAAGAGGCCTAAAATGCTAAAAGCAACTGAGCATCAACGAATTTTAGAGGCGAAACAACTTTTTCAAGAGTTCCTAGATACTTTTTTAAAACCTCAATCGCCGCTTCTTCTCCTACTCTCGTCGCCTATTTTTGTCGTTTCAGACCAGCAAGAATCTTTCCTCCCTTAAGATAGGGCATTGGAGATATAACAACAAAAACAACATCGCAAATACATAACGATAACAACAACAAGCCATCGGTAATGATAAAAAAGAAAAATGATAATAATGAAGAATATTTAAAAAAATTAAAGGAAAAAAAATAAAAGAAGAGAAGAAAAAGAACAGAAACCGGAACCCGAGGCAGAATAGTTAAGACAGGATCTGAGTCATGATCGCAATATCTTTGTCCGTGAACAATGTACAAACTACAGAAAAACGGGTGGGCAAGATGTGTGTTATCATAGAGGCCTCATCATTACCTGACCCCTCCACTATCACTTTATAGCAAGCCTCCTCACTTTCGACTTGGAACTGGTCAAAATGAAATGAGTTACTTTCCTTTTTCCAATAAACAATAAGTTTGTACTTGTCACTTTTTGTCAGGCGATGCACTTTGTCCAACCCGAGCCAAAAATTTTCAGATAGATTTCCAAAACCATTCTTGTAGTCAGTCCAGTTTCTGTTGAAGTTGATGGAGTCGCTTTGTTTCCTTAGGAATACTGTCCATCCCCCTTGGCCTCTGGTTTGGTTACAGAAAACATCAAAGGAACCTTCACCGTCAGGGTCAATTGTATAAATTCCATTGATATGTTGTCCTTTTTTGTACGCCTCAGCACAGTCCTTATAAACTGGAGAAAAATGTCCTTAAATTAATCTTCGAGAGGAAAACTAAAACCCTCTACAAATGTGTCTTTCTGGATTTTCTACACTGTTCTCGACTGAAACAGAGAGGTTAAGTATAGCATTTTATCGTTATCCTCTTTAAAAGATGTTCTCATGCAGCAGTAAACAAAAAAAAGGTTCGTTGGTCACGAGCAGGAAATTGTTTTCAATTTTTTTGAAGACTTACTTTAGAAGGGAGAAAGAGAAAGGTATTAGTTTGTCTCTCCTTTTTAATTGTGTCAAAAATCAAACAAAAAAATGCCTTCTCCAGATGGGACCCACACAATTCTTTCGCGCCAACGTTCATGTCTGAATCATTACGAGAATGCATATAATATGTACTTATTGCCTGAATGGGAGGGCCGGACAGAAAAATACTTCGCTCCCATTTACTTTGCAATCAATAGTCATTTTATCATATGACCTCTTGGTGTCGAGAATTTCAACCTAAATGCGGCACGATGGACAGGTATAAGCCGTTACACGACCACAAAAAAAAAAAAAAAAAAAAAAAATTCTGCAATTATAACTTTTCCATTATTTTTTAAATCACAGCAAGAAACTCCTCGTTCCCTGAAAAAGAGACTTTTTCATCATGGTCTTATATACGATTGCGTAAGAGTCGCCGGACGGCTCGTCTGATTAATACCGTATGCGTAGACGCATGTGGTGTTTTTTCATCCATTTTTAAAGACTTTGACTCTGGCGTGGATTATTGTCCAAGGTATAGAGTGATGCCTAGATATAAAACTAAAAATTATAGTTCAGTTTTAATTTTGTATACCCAACTTAAAGTGTTGTCTTGACAAGTCAATAAAAATGTCAATATGGTCTAAACATAAACAATATTTTGAAATTAGCTAGTGTTATCAAAAAGAGTACTGTTGTTGGAGGGGCCCTCTCTTATTCTAGCTTATAGTCTAAATGTAGAGGCAGGGGTGCTTTTAACAGATAACTGATTGTTTTGAAAACTCTCAACTTCTTCATTTGCAATACAGGATTTCTGTTTAGCAAGATCACGAAGGGGTGAAAACTTCTGAAATGTTTTGGAAAACATTGAAGTTGGTAAGTAATTTGCACTGGAGATGTTCAAAGAAGCATCAGTGTTTGATTTGCTTGAGAATTAGATTAGGACTTTAGCATGAGAATTTCAATGAATTCGCTGGATGGAAATTAAATTGTAAGTGGTCCTTTTGTTATGTGAGCGGAAAGAAGAATTGAAAGAGTTATCTGTTCATTTATCTATTTATAAGGTGTCTTAAGTTTAGAGGATTAGTTATTATATAATCTCGTGCTCTACGAGATTCTATCTTGGCAGTCGTTTCCAGCCCCGCGAAATGTAGGTTTACAAACGCACTTGAAAGATCCCTTGTAAATGGAATTTCTATGGGTACAGTTGTGGTTATTTTCAGGGCATTCGTCAATGTCTACAATAAGAGCAGAAGCGTATTTATGTTCGTGAAAATCAAAACGCTATGAGAAAAAGAGCTATTTTCAAGAGTTTCCTAGCCCAGCAGTTAAGTTAAGTTGGTGCGGATCAAGCTCATTCAATCAGACAGTTGTATTGAAATAGTAAAGAAGGACTAAATTAAGAAAATAAAGATGAATTTCAGGGTATAAACTATGGTTTTGAAAGCTGATTGACAGGATTCAGTCATTCAATAAGCAAAAACTCCGCTGGTGCTTGGTTTCCCTCAGCGGGTAGATACCAGAAATAGGGAAACTAACTTGTTGAATAGGATAGGTTGTGAAGATTCTACCTTTGCAGCTGTGTCCATCTCCAGTGAATCCAGGTTTACAAGAGCAGTTGAACGATCCCTCGGTATTTAGACAAATGGCTTTGCCCTCGCTGCAGTCGTGGGTACCTTGAACACATTCTTCGATGTCTGGAATGGAATCAACCGACCATTAAAATAAGTACGATCGAAGGCTGGGGATGAGTTTAAAAATAAAGGCAGCATGTGACAAACGTTTTGCAAGGACTGACAGTAAAATAAATCATATACAGAATGACAATGATAATGATAAAAAACAACGATAGAAAAAAAGCATATATATATATATTTAGTATAATTTCAGAGCTGAGCAAAGAGTTTCCAGCAATCTGATTGGTCGAGCGGTTCCTTATATGACGCTATATAAACCGCTCCGCGCGGTTTATATAAAATGTTAAACTAAAATGTTAATAAATGTTACTAAAATGTTATGATTTTAGAAATTTCTCTGTTGTTCAGCTCTGAAATTATGCTAAAACAGTTATTCGCCTCAGGTTCGGTGAATATTGTCGAACAATCCCCTCGACTTCGTCTCGTTGATTATTCGACGATATTCGCTTCGCCTTGTTTTAGTATAATTTCAGAGCTGAACAACAGAGAAATTTCTCAAATAATAACCATTTAGTAACATTTATTAACATTTTAGTTTTACATTTTATACAAACCGCGCGGAGCGGCTTATATAGCGTCATATAAGGAACCGCTCGACCAATCAGGTTGCTGGAAACTCTTTGTTCAGCTCTGAAATTATACTAAATATATATATAAAGAAAACCCTTAGGCTCGTCTTGTGTTCTTAGATGCTACAATATCAGATCACTAGCAAGTTTATCAGCCTTCGGGGAGGTTAGAAGGTTTACGCACTCAGTTACATGGCAAATTATCGTGCTCTAAATAATTTGCATTACCTCTACCAACTGAGCTAACAAGCCAACTGGGAACTAATCATTCTCTTACTACGTAAGAAACCCGTGAAGTGATCATTCAACGTTTATAGATATACAAAAAATCATATAAGTGAGCTGCGGTTAAAGAAAGGAGTATGAGAGCTATCCTCGCAGCAATGAACACTATTTGAGAAGAAGTGAAAATAAGTCTTGAAAAAAATTCAGGCTTACACGGGATTCGAGCCCATGACTTCTGCAATACCAGTGCAATGCTCTACCAACTTGGTTAACAAGCCAATTGCGAGCTAGTTACTACTGCTTATGTAGTGCTGATTACTGCGAGGATCGGGAGGGGTGGGGAGGGGAGGGGAGGGGAAGAAGTTCGGGCGTTACATGCCCAAGTAATTTTTTATTTATTTATTTTTTCTTTTTAACCTCAGCTTAACAAGGTTTAAAGGTGAAAGTAGATCTTAATTATGATTCTTGTGGAAGAGTCTGAAATAGAGATCATTAAAGAAATAACGATGGGGAATTGTCGGGGATATGACTTGAATAATTATGAAAAATGGAAAGTTTAATTCTTGAAGGCAAGTAGGAAAATGTTCGGATGGCAGGATTCTTGCCGAAAGTGGTCAAAAAAATTTTATGTAACAAGCTAAAGGAGGATTTAAGTGGATACCACTGGGTGCTACGATTTGTTTCGCATGGAATATTATTCCTAATAAAATGAAATGACCGAGAACTTTTCTGAAAAACTCACTGGAAAAGGAAAATGAGATCATTGTTGGATCCAGGATTGTAAACATTGACAGTTTTATGAATAGAAATAGAGAAGTGTAAAGGTTGCCATAAAAATAAACATACTTTTTAGTAAACAAGAGATCGTAAAAATGTGGATGAGACTTTAATTCTAATCCAGCAACAGACGGTAAAATCAAAATAAAATATTCATCTAAACTTGTGAGAAAGATTGTTGATATTTCCCTCGATAAACTGTAAATTACAACTACGAAAACACAAACTCGCATTTGTTAAGAAAGAATTGCAAAATTTGTTTTGTTTTCCATTTAAAATGGAAAGATGAAAGTTCACAGTTATGGCAGTGGCAAAGAAAAAAAAGAGAAAAGTTAAGCCAAGACTTGATCATACCTCTAGTCCCTCGAAAATTATAGAAATTCGCGAAATCCGTGACGACCAACAAATTACTGACGTACATGAAACCCTAGTTACCGCTGAGTTCGACGCTCATGACAATCTGGAAGACGTCAAAGCAAATTCCTTTCACTCCAAATTATTTTCACTCCTCCACTTCAAATTGCACATGAACAATAATTATATCGGTCAATCATGGTAAATGCATGTGCATCGCCGAATGAGGCCTTCGATCAAGCCATCTTCTCGGAAAAACGACAAGATACTATCCAGACGTTCGATAGAAAGCTTCATCTTTCGACAAACATAGTCCAGAAGCTGGCAGATGCTGTTTTGTCTCATGTTACACTACAATCTGTGTACGAGAAACTCAACATTAACAGTCTCAATGGAGTGCTGGCATTTGCGCCCTCTGCAAAATCAACCTGTCATCATATATCGAATTCCGCAAGAGAATTCTCTCCGGAGTTCATTCCCAACTGTCGTAACGGTACGCAGTCTGAGTCTCAAATGATGACTTATTTTTCAGGAATGTGTAAAATCACAAAACAATGTGAATCCATCTTCAGGATAAACAATTTTTTCCGCGCTGAGGGCATCCATCGATTAATCGCGCGGACACGAACTCGTCCTCGCGAAAATGAACCCCTGAGTCAGCGGTATCGTTTAAAACGCGTGACCGGATATAAAAGTGTGAGCTAAAACTGCAAAAACCGGAAATAAACCTTGCTAAGTTGATGAACTAATATCTCGAAAATTAGTTCGGTGACCTACCCTGATTTTTTGTACACAAATTATTTTCATCATTACGCATTCCTGAAGAAAATTTTAAAAAAATTTATCGCGTGGAAATTTTTTTACATTTTAAAACAGCATTTTCCCAAATAATTCAAGTTCTACCAGGTATTTTTTTTTTATACCACGTATACAGGTAGAGAATGTGATCATGTTTAAGAAATTTGAAAAAAAAACTAGGTCACCTACTTAGCTTTTGTGATAACTTTAAAAAACTGAGTTTTAGAGGGTCTTTTAGCCCTACTGTACTGTTGCCATGGAAACAGATAATGCCTGACGAACCCCCTAAACAGATTGCCCTAACATAGTGTTATGCATATGTCGAGTTATTATCCTGATGATAAGTTTGACAGTCCTGATATCTTTTACTGATTGGCGCTTGCTGATAATTGTGGAAAACGCTTTCGAGCCTCCTTAAAAAAGAAGGAGTTTCTAACCTTACTCCGAATGGTGGCCGGCTCAAACTCATTCTAACCACTAAGACAAAGCCATAGGATGTATTTTTCTTAAGCCATGCCATGTCAGGAGCTCAGTACATGAGTTTGCAGCCGACAAGCGTTATACTGTTCAGGGACAGAACTGAATAATGATATGCTACGTCAGAGGGTATGCGGTCAACAACGCGGGCTCAGGTGTCCCAGGTCTAAAATTTAGAGAAATCAGCGGAAAATAATAAGGGCTGACTTTTAAAACCGAGGAACCTTGTTTTCGTGGAAGGCACTTTCCTCTTTCCAGAGTTTTTAAGGAGAAAATTAATTTTTGAAAACTTTTAGCGGGTGTACCAAGTTTTTGGAGGTTGTTTCGTAAACGAAAAGTGGCGAGGAAAACGACACCTCCAGGCAACAGAATAGGAAACTAACCATGCGAACGACTCAAAATCCGTGTTTCTGCGGCAAAACCCAGCGCATGTGTATACGTTATTCAGCTCTGTCCTGTTCAGAGGCGTTCTTAAGGAGAAAGGAATACCGATGGATTGTATCTGTTTAATAAGATTGTGGTCTGCAGCATTTTACCTTCACATTTATGTCCATCCCCGCTGAATCCAGGAATACAAGAGCAGTTGTAAGATCCCTCGGTATTTGTACAGTTGGCATTCTCGCTGCAACCGTGGTTTTGAACACATTCATTAATGTCTGAAATGAGATCAGCAGACTGTTAAAATAAATGAAAAAGCAGCGAAAGTGTTTTGATATTCAGGCAACATGTACAAGTTGTAAAACTTACTCCTCATAATACTGAAGAAAATACTAATAATAATGATAATACTGTTTTAATGCAATACTAAAACTTTATTATTATTATTATGCATTCGTTAAAATTCTATTCCTATTCTATTCCTAGTTTCTTGCTACATAAAAATAGTTTTCCATCTTGGGTCATAGACTAGATCATTTACAGGTATCTAGCTAAGAAACATATATCCTTCTACTGGGCAGAGCGCTTCTAACCTCGGCAAACCTTCTTCGCACTATTATAAACTCCCCTATGTTGGTCGATTTTCAAAACATCGCTCAGACTAAGTTAAGACAACTACTCAAACGTTATTGTATAACTGATTAGATGTTAAGTTAGTTATAATAACGATAATAATAACAATAATAGTAATAATAATGAAAAAAACCTCTGTTAAACCTCAAATACTACCTCACAGTAATCCCAAGATTTGCAGTCGTTTTAAACTTGCATAGCTAAAGCAAAATAAGGTTTTACTGGTAAAATAATTACAAACTATTATCATAGTTAAACATGATGATAATGACGATGTTGATAATAAAATAATAACAATGATAATAATGATAATGATAATAATAATAATAATAATGATAACTATAATAATAATAATCTTTATTTAGCAATAATTTCCATAAAATCCTCTACAATACAAAATGTTAACAGCGTAAAAAACGATCCAAAATAACTCACTTTCGGCTCACATCTACTTTTTTTTTTTTTGTCAAATTGTTTGGAAAGCTATAGATAACGGAGTCAAATCTGAACAGATTCAAAGTCTAATAATCCGATAAGTAAAAGCATATATAAAACTATACAGAAAAGAGAACGGTGAATTGCAAATCTAGAACCCTATATACAAGGCTGCCAAAAATCATTCACCAGTGTCAATGGCTCCCTCGGCAGCTGCGATTTCAAAGTCACAATTATTATAGTCATAAGCAGCGCGTAGCTTCACCCGCGATCCTCGAAGGCAAACTAAGGTCGACCGAAGGAGGGCAAAGGATGTCTTTGCTCGGATACAGGAAATTGTTTACGAGTATCGTTCCCCTTTCTTGGCGGCTATCAGCTCAGCCAATCGGCTGTGGTATCTTATGCATTCCATCCCCATTCCTCACGTAGTTGTAAATACAAGCGGCGTAAACGAGCCATGCTCAACATCCAACACTCTCCTTGAGTACCGCCGCTTCATGTCGTTTTTATGGATGCGATAAGTCTGCTGCGGTTCCCGGTCCTTGTAAGACTCGGCATTAGGGTGGCAAATCCTCACATCGAAGAATGCCGAGCTCTGAGGATCCCAGAAGCCACGCGCCCGAACGTCCAATCTTGCGTCTTGTGCTCTATTAGACCCTCTGCTGAGTTGTTCTTCAGTGACGTCTTGGACCACTGGCTCGACCTCGACATCGGTACACACTATACTCAAAAGGTCGGCCTCGAGGTCTCTCAACTCATTATGCCGTTGGATAACAAAGCCCCCTCGTTTGCACTCATTGCGTGGTCTACTGTGAAGTTTTCCCCACACGCACACTGATGGAATGTCATCGAACGGCCAATCATAGCGTAATTTAACAGTATCACGAAACTCTCTCTTGCTGAGGCTGAAACCATGTTCTTGAAGGGGAAGAGCTGTGAGCCATACAGAGGAGCCTTTTTCTTGCGCTAGTTCTAGAGCTCGCTTGGTCTTCCGTGAAACAAATTGTTTTAGATTATCTGCAATCTCTGAAAGTTCTTCAGCTTTTCCATGTTTGACAGCCTGACGCCCTGACGCGATGAGGGACTCGTCAGGTAGTTGATGAGTTTGAGCCATGATATGTTCGACAAGAGAAGATGTCACCTGAATAGATGAGGCATGTTCACGTGCCACCCCGTGACATGGCTTGCTCAAGCTCAGGCCGCCTAGGCGCACGGGAAGTGCTAGAACGTCTCTATCCAGTTTGCTACACTTGCGCCCTACGATTGCTGGTATAAGGACATGGGAAATAGCCTCTTCAAGTGGCTCTAGAAGATCTTGGACATCATGGAGAGTTCTTAGGAAGTACATCCAACGCTGATTTAAACCAAACGTGTTTGCGGCATAATAATGATAATAACATGAATCTAACATGAAAGTGTATAAAAAATAAAAAAAACCTCGCAAGTTACAATTCTCCTTTTAAGGAAAAATATCACTAGCCTAAACTACATAATTATAATAATAATAATAACAGTTACATTACCAATAATAATAACAATAGCCAGGAAAGAAAGCCAACTGTGTTTGTAGCACAACAAAGCCACGAAAGTCATTTCCATTTTCTTTGTTTTAACAGTCTTCTGCCGCTTTTTGCGTTTCCATTGCCGACATTGTCCAAGAATTAAGAATTTAGTTGTAATTCAAGTTTCTTCTTACGCGTGATCGATGCAGGCAGTCCCGAGTGAGCAAGATGGGCCCATTTTGTCCGCTCGGGAGGTCAATCAGAACACAGAATTCTCTTCATCTTACCCACGGGCGCTGGAAGCGATGCAATAAAAGAGCATAATATTCCAAATAATATCAGATTCCTATTTACGGTCGCCTTGTCAGGACCAGCTCTATAGGTTTTTCGCGCTGATATGACAAAGCATCATGTTCTGAATAATATTTGGTACCTGTGCAGTTGTGTCTCTCACAACTGAATCCTTTTTTTACAAATGCACTTAAATGACCCCTTTGTATTGTTACAAGTGGCAGTTATATCGCTGCAGTTGTGGCTGTTTCGAGAACACTCGTCAATGTCTAAAATGAAATCAGCAGTCCGTATCAATCATGCTGATAAAAAATAATAATGAAAAGGGGCTGAAACTTGGCTTCCAATCTGAAAACCACAGGTTGCTGTTAAGATAAGAGACCTAACGTCACTCCAAATGGAGGCTGGCTCAAACTCTCTCTGAGAAAGCCATAAATTGTACTTTTCCTAAGTCACGGCATCTCAGGAACTCAGTATATTAGTTTGCAATCGAAAAGCAATATACTAGTCCGGGGTATTCCTAGGGAGTAGGAATACCAATGGATTGTATCGTTTGATAAGATCGTATTCTGCAGGGTTTTACCTTCGCATCCATGTCCATCCCCGCTGAATCCAGGATTGCAGGAGCAATTGTAAGATCCCTCTGTGTTTGTGCAGTTGGCGTTCTCGCTACAAATGTGGTTTTGAACACACTCGTTGATGTCTGAAATGAAATCAGCAGACTGTCAAAAGAAATGACAAACCAATAACAATACTATTTACAATAACAATAATAATAGTAATTATAATAATGATAATAAAGAAAAAAACTCGGCTTTAATTCAAATACTGCCTCACAATAATCCTAAAATATGCATTAATTTTAAACTTGCATATATAGCTAGAGCAAAAATAATAATTGCTTAAATAGTAATAAAAATAGAGAAAGAGTTAAAAACAGAAACAAAAACAAAAACAAAAAACCGAAAAAAAATTAGGCTCGCCCTCTTTTCCTTGAAACCACAATATCACATCTCCGTCAAATTATTTGGTTTTTATGTAGGGAGGTTGGTTAGTTTAAATACGTTCTAAAAATTTAGCAAATGACAATGATAATTATAATGATAATAATAATGATGATAATAGTAATATATAATACTAAGAAAAATAACAATACAGAAATATTAAAAAATAGTTAGAAAAACAAAAAGCAAAAAAAAAAAAACATACAAAATAGAGCTTGCCTTCATTTCATAGATACCACAACATCACATCTCCCTCAAGGTTATAGCTTTTATGTAGGGAGGTTGATAGATTCACGTACTCGCACTCTGAAGAATATGACATACCTGTGCAGTTGTATCCATCCCCTTTGAAACCAGGATTACAAGAACAGTTGAATGATCCCTTGCTGTTAGTACAGGTGGCGTTGCTCTTGCTACAATTGTGGATATTTTCGGCACATTCGTCGATGTCTTAAATAGAATCAACACACCATAATTATAATAATAATGATATACCATAATAATTATAATAATAATAATACCCATAACTATAATAATGATAACTCGGCTGCAGCGCTGGTAGGAGGGTTGGGGCGCAAGGAGGAAAGGAGACTTTAAAGCGTTTTATGCTTAAAAAATTTTGCAAACTTTGATGGTAAAAGTGAACATTGATTATGATTTTGAACGTGACTTCGGATGATAGACATCGCGAGTAAGGCTTTTTAAGTCCAAAATATACATTGTAATTCTCAGATGTAGATCTGTACGTTTTACACGCAAAATATCGATTTTTGAATAGTATGAAATACCTGAGCAGTTGTATCCATCCCCTCTCAAACCAGTGTTGCAAGAGCAATTAAACGATCCCTTGCTATTAGTACAAGTGGCGTTGCTCTTGCTACAATTGTGGATATTTTCGGCACACTCGTCAATGTCTAAAATAAAGTCAACAGTTGGTATCCAATACCGTAATAAAATATAACGATGGGGAAGTGTGGGATATCGCTACAAAAGCTATAGGAAAGTTGCTCCTTTTAAGAATTTCCTAGGTGCAGCTAAGGCTCGTCTTAGTTCCATAAACAGACGAGTGAGATAGGTGAGTCCTCGCTCCGCTTAATTTTATCCCAAAAGTACACGAAGACTGAATAAAGCCTTTTAAACCCTTTTAAAGCTGTGCATGGAGTTTCAGAGTTTTTATGGTTTTCTGCGTTGATCAAAAGCATTCAGTCGTCCACTAAGGAATTATCTACCGGAGCATCATCTTCTGAATCATATCAGGTTACCATTTATGGTGCCTCAGTTCGGCCAGTTGTAAAGGTTTTTTTAAAAGGTTCGCTCTGATACGACACAGCATCATGTTCTGAATACTATTCAGTACCTGTGCAGCTGTATCCGTCACCACTGAATCCTGGTTTACAAATACACTTGAACGACCCTTTGGTATTATTACAAGTGGCAGTTATATTGCTGCAGTTGTGGCTGTTTTGAGAACACTCGTCAATGTCTGAAATTAAATCAGCAGTCCTTTTCATTTACAGTACTAAAGAATTACAAAGAGGAGGGCATCAGTATTGGGGCTTCCGATGGAAAAAAAAAAAAAAAAAAAAAAAAAAAAAAAAAAAAAAAAAAAAAAAAGAAAAAAACCACAAGGTGATGTAAGGAAAATAAACTTTAATCTCACTTCTAGTGTGAGAGGTGTGGTGGACTCATGTTTGGTGCACTCGAATCTGACTCTCATGGTGCCTTTCTTCACCCAGGTATTTAAATGGGTACAGTCGAATTCAAGGCTGGGGGGTAGCCCTGCATCCTATCCATGGGGAGGTAGTAGTACTCATGGTCGCTTCATGCTACGGAAATTGGAGCCAAGTGCAGGTCTAATGGACCATTTGGCTGGTAAACAGACTTTACCTTACCAATGGAGGGAGGATCAAACTTATTCTGACCCCAACGAGGAAGACATAAAATGCACTTATCTTAAATCATGTTATGGAATGCTCTGCTGGATTATACTTCGGCATTTATGTCCATCCCCTCCGTATCCAGGATTACAAGAGCAGTTGTAGGATCCCTCGGTGTTTATACAGTCGGCGTTCTTGCTGCAGTTGTGGGTTTTTTTAACACACTCGTCGATGTCTGAAAATGAAATAAACGGACCATAATCATAATTGTTATCTTCAAAAGAAGGAGGTGGGTGGGGAGGGGTATTGCTAATTTGCAAGGGAAAACTCACACTGCCGCATGTTAATCCAGATCTGCAGGAAGAAAGGCTTAATAGTTGAAATCTGATAGTCGAAGTACCTTAAAATTAAGATTTTATAACGCGAATTCCTACCATAGGTTAGTTAGGATTAGGCATCATGCTCTGAACAATGGTCATTACCTGTGCAATTGTCCATATCTCCGCTGAATCCAGGATTACAAGAGCAGTTGTAAGATCCCTCTGTATTTGTACAGTTGGTGTTCTTGCTGCAGTTGTGGGTATTTGTGACACACTCGTCGATGTCTGAAATAAAGTCAATGGATCGTACCCATGATCGTTCTCATCTCAAACAAGGAGGGAATTCAAATCAAAGAGCCATACCCATGGTTGTTATCATCGAAAGGAGGAGGTAATGGGGAAGGGAGGGGGGTTGCTAGTTTGAAATGGAAAACCAAGTCTGCTGTATGTTAATCCAGTTCTGACGGGAGAAAAGCTAAATTATCCTAAATATGATACTCGAATTTCCTCATAGTTAGTATTATAAAACGCATGTTTCTACCATAGGTTAGTTTAGACTATGCATCATGCTCTGAACAATGTTTATTACCTGTACAATTGTCCATATCCCCGCTGAATCCAGGATTACAAATGCACTTGAACGATCCTTTGGTATTTTCACAAGTAGCATTTTTATCACTACAGCTGTCGGTATTCATAACACACTCGTTGATGTCTGAAATAGAATTGACAGAACTATGCCCAAATACTAAAGAATTAATGTGGTACGAGGGGCAGTGATGTAAAGTGTTATGCAATTCCTCATTAGAGGCGTGTGATGAATACGGATAGGAGAGTTCAAGTCCATTGCTTTACTTTTCCACCGAAATAGGTCTTGATGAAAATGGCTTGGGCTCTTAATAATATCGATTAAAGCGGGAAAGATGGGCCTCTTGTCCATTGTGATCCCATAAAGAACAAATACTGCGTGAATCAAAGTTACCGAGTTGGTGTTTTTTAATTTTTTCGGCCATGAAGACGCAAAAAGCGGGAGGAGACAGTCAAAACAAAGAAGACACAAAAGACTTTTGTGGGTTTATCGTGCTACAAGAACAACTGGTTTCCATTCCTGACTCTTAAGAAAGACAATTCATTCTTGATTCTAATAAAGCGAAAAATTTTTACGATACGATAAATATTTTATTGCCCAAGCTTGTTTGGTCAATATGCCCGGACGTTAGCCCCGTTTTGTTCCGTTTTAATGGATCTTGAGTTCGTCTCAGGACATAAAGCGCAAAAAAATTAACCCGGCCAATCCTAGCAGTATGCAGGACGCGTGTCATATATGGACTCCGCTCACCACGGAGTCTCTGTGGCTCAGTGGTCTGAGGTTTGATTCCCCAGGCGGGCTCGCAATTTTTTCGTTGTCCCATGCTCGTAACGAGACAAAAAACATCTTTCTCTATGTCTTTACCGGGCTCAAAACGTACCACCTTTTCATTCCAATCTATTCTTGTTTTTCTTGTTGCCATTTTATCCATGAAAGTTTATTGGATCGAAAAGATCATGCTCTGCAGGATTATACCTTTGCATTCATATCCATCCTATCTGAATCCAGGATTATTACAAATGTAGTTGTTCATGTAAGATCCCTTGGTATTTATACAATTGGCATTATCGCTACAGTTGTGAGAAATTAGAACACAATTGTCGATGTCCTAAATATAATCAATGGATCGTGTCCATGATCGTTGTTGTCTCTAGGAAGAGGGGAGGGGAACGAGAGGCTAATGTACAATGCAAAACCAATTCTACCGCTTATTAATACAGTTGTGTAAGGGGAAACTTTTGTTTCTTAGATGCGATGGCTGGAGTACGTTATCATTAGTATTATAAAACTTGTGTTTTTACAATGTTCTTTACCTGTGCAATTATGTATATCCCCGGTGAATCCACGTTTACAAATGCATCTGAATGATCCCTTGGTATTTCGGCAAACGACGTTTTCATTGCTGCAGTGGTGGGTATCTGTTGCACACTCGTTTATGTCTAAATAAAGTCAAAATACTGAATGACAGAGGTCGCAGGAAGTGGGGGGGGGAAGGAAATATGACATGTAATGCTTTTTGTCAGCTGTGGTGTATGAAGAAGCAAGTTAGAAAAAAAGATGCGGGGCTGTGGAGAGGAAAATTTGTAACCCCACTTTTCCCTGCACGGAATGCCTGTAATAGGCTGGAGTGACATGCCAACTTAAAAACACATAATGGGGCTGGCTTGAGTTCCTTTCTAAAGAAAGAGCAACAAAATTGAAATCTCGTTTCATAATAGAAGTAGAGCCGATTTTGAATCTTAAACCGTCCGAAGGAATAAGCCCCCGTGTTGTAATAAACTGTACAAAATTAATTTTAATTATTTTGTCTTGCCTTTTTCACAATCGTGGCCAGTGAATCCAGACGCACATAAGCATCGATATCGTTTTGTTGTGAATCCCGACTGGCAGGTGCCGTGGTTTTTGCATGGAGATTGAGCACAAAAATTCTTAAAAATAAACAGGAAAAAAAGAGATGGGATGTCACAATTAATTGCTCAATACCTTAACAGCATTCTCCGACATCTCTCCTAGAACTTGAGTACAAAAAAAAGGATAAGAAAAAGAAAATAAAAGAAATCTGTAGGGGGCGCCTGTAGATAGGATTTAAAGAGTATAGTGACGTTCCTAAGAACAGCATTTAGGAATCCCGGTCGTAGCTCAATTGTATCTTTCTGCCTGTTCTAAGCATCCCCTGAGCCATGAGATGGATCTAATTATTGCGATTGTTTTTAAGCTTCGAAAACAATGGAATAAAACTGCCTTTTGCAGAAATGCCTTAAAATGACCATTCCAGTTATCTTTGCTCCCGAGAATTTTCTTGTTAGAAGCGTGGTTGTGCTTTCATTAATAGAACAGCGATAAATTGTTTACTCAAGGCAGGTGAACATGGTTCTAAAATGGATGCGACAAATTACTCGCTCATGTGAACAGTGTTGGGTGTCCTCAAGGCACTCAATATCGCGGAGGGCCGAGCGACCACTCCACGAGAATTATAGACCGCTCCTTTCAGACCATGTGCGAGAAGAGGTAGGATTTTTCCTCTGTGGAAATCGTTGCGTTCAGTTGAGAATAAAGAAAAACCACGTTCGCAGCCAAAGGACCTGCATCACCAACGAGCTAGCAGAAAAACTCCAGTTGCCAATCACAGGATCAGAAACACTAACAGTGTATACATGCAGTGTATCAAAACCCAGAGAGCTTCACACTCCTATCACTGAACTCCGGCTTTTAACAAAGGGTGGATCATCTCTGCATTTAAGAGTCAATGTTGTACCCACGATAACCGGTAACCTACAACGAACCTACTTCAACCCACAGAAACTCAGTCACCTACTGAAGGATATCCCCCTTGCCGACTCAGTACCCTCAACTACAGAAACTGCCAACATAGAACTGTAGCTAGGAAATGATTATTACTGTGATATTTTCTCTGGTGACATTGCCATGAAAGCAGTCAGTCCAGGATTAAACCTCATGGAATCCAAGTTGGGATGGATCCTAACAGGCAGAGTAAAGTGTCATGATGACAAACCAGACAGCTCCATCCCAATGCTGACCTACGCGTCCAGTCCTATCAGTGTACATCTGAGTGCTCGGTCTGATGACAAGCAGCCATTAGCTGCACAAAAGACACAACTTGAAGAGTTTTGGAAGCTTGAAACCCTGGGCATCAGAGAGCCTGTACAAGAAAATGAAGATGACACAGCTTTACAAATATTTAACGAAACAATCCACTTTGAAGACGGACGGTACCAAGTAACCTGGCCTTGGAAAGAACAGTCTCCATCATTACCAACCAATTATGAACTGGCAATGGGAAGATTGAGATCCCAAGTCAATAGACCGTCACGAAATGACAAACATCTCCAGAAATAAGATGCCGTAATCCAGGACCAAGGGCAGAAGGGAATTGTGGAAGTCGTCCCAGTTGAAGATTGTAAAAACACCTTGAAACATTACATGACTATCTTGGACCCTTGTATGTGAAAGTCAGTCAGCCATCAGCAACCCAAAAAGTCTGGTTGTGTCTGTTTACTTGTTTAGCTGTTAGGGCTATTCACTTAGAAGTCGTTCATGACATGACCGCTGAAAAATTCCTGTTCTGCCTAAGAAGATTCATTTCCACACGTGGAAAACCGAAGGAGATAACTTCCGACAATGCTTTCCAGTTCAAAGTGGTAAAGTCGACTGTTGAAGAAGCATGGCAACACCCCATGACAAGTCCTGACACACAAAGTTACCTGGCCAACGAAGGCACAAAGTGGAGCTTCATCATTGAACTGGCCCCCTGGATGGGTGGTTTCTATGAAAGGCTTATCGGACTTGTGAAGGAGTCTCTTCGAAAGAGTATCGGAAGATTTGTCTTACTATAGTTCAACTGGAAACTGTTGTAAAGGAAGTCGAAGCAGTAATCAATTCCCGGCCATTAGTCTGCGTAGTAGCTGACTTCAGCTCTGGATTCACACTCACCCCAGGAAATTTCCTCAGCCTTAACCCAAATACAGGCGTACCATCTCCAGCAGAAGAAGATCGACAGCAAGACCCAGATTTCCTTAGCGAATTGAGTTCTTCAAAAAAACTCCTTGACAAGTGACGTAAGGTTCAGAAACATCATGAAACGTTTTGGAACCTACGGTTCAACGAATGTGTTCTGAGTTTGCGTGAACTGACTCGGAACCACTTAAAAGCTCCCAGGATACAATCCTCAACCCAACCCATTAAAGGAGACGTTGTACTTCTGAAGGAAAACACGCCACGAGGTACCTGGAAATTAGCCGTTGTGGAGAAACTAATTTCAAGTACAGATGGGGAAATCAGAGCCGCAACAATCCGAACAGGCAAGTTGCTAAACCATACGCTCAACTTCTTGTACCCCCTGGAATGTGCTGTACAACGAGAAAGCCCAACCCAGCCCAACCCAGCCCAGCGGAGGTGAGGATGACCAGTATGATGCAAGCCACCAGAGAAGCAAACAAAAAATTACCACTGAGCGCCCAAACCGGAAGGTAGCTATTAAAGCAAGACAAGCCCTAATCAAACTGTTGACCATTTGATCCTGATCGCGAATTGTTATCTCGTTTCTTCAATTTTTTTTTGGCCACGATAACTCCATTTCATTCAGTTGAAAAGATTTCCTTCAATCTCGAAGATTGACAGTTAGAACTTTTTGGTTGAGGGGTGTCGCGGATCCGGATGGCCGAGCGACCACTCCACGAGAATTAGCGACTGCTCCTTTCAGACCATGTGTGATAAGAAGTATGATTTTTTCCTCCATGTAAATCGTTGTATTCAGTTGAGAATAAAGGAAAATCGCGTAGCGACACTCAAAGGATTTTTGATTTTGGTAATTGCTTATCTACAAAAGATCCGTAACGACGTTAGCAGGTGTTTAAAAATTATGTAAAATAACAAATAATGAATGCAAGTATCCCTCAGCTCTCATGAATAGCTTAAAGATAGAGAAGCGCGATTGACATTTAATTAACAACTCGTCCATGTACCTTAGTTCCATGGTACACGTAGTTCGCTGTTTGTACCAGATCCTCATCATACTCTTTAGCCGTTGAGTTATTTAGTTCACAGTTGTGTGCTTCTGCTCCATTTTCTCCAAAATAAAAGTTAACGCTGACGCAGTTATAGTCCAGGTAGCAACGATATTCGCACGTGTCCCTGTCAATCACACTGATATTTGCTATGGAGTGGTTAATGAGACGTTCTCCCACGAAGAACAGAGTCGATGGAAAGGCTAATATACGGCATTGATCTAAAAATACAAATCATTAAAAGTTAAATAGCGACATGGGTCATGACTTCTAAAAGTCTCAGTTGTTGTTAAACTCGCCTTCCAAGCGCTTCGTACTTATACTGATAGATAGATAGATAGATAGATAGACTGATAGATAGATAGATAGATAGATAGATAGATAGATAGATTGATAGATAGATAGACAGATAACTTATTAGGCACCGAATCCATAGAGCTAAGTCACTTATTTACACATACTCATTAAGATGCCAAGATCAAAT
Organism: Stylophora pistillata; assembly: GCF_964205215.1. Classification (NCBI taxonomy): domain Eukaryota; kingdom Metazoa; phylum Cnidaria; class Anthozoa; order Scleractinia; family Pocilloporidae; genus Stylophora; species Stylophora pistillata. The sequence goes on from NC_142520.1 coordinate 18,672,567, forward strand.
TAAAAATATTCTTTATTTTTTTTCGAGTCGAAAAGATCTCTAGAAAAGGATTGTATGACCTCCAAAAGCCACATAAGTCTTTTCTTTCTTTTCTTTCTTTTCTTTTGATCCCTGTTGCCCCAGCTTACATCAAACAAAGTATATCTCTCTTTGTTTTTCCTTGCAATTACTCTCTGCGGAACTCCTGAAACAACTAGCTTCACAGTTAATAAAAATGATACCGAAAATTGCAAAGTGTACCTTGACGAGCCCAAACCCCGAGGATAATTCGTGCCCAGAAAACTCAATAACTTCCATTAATGTTCAATGGTGAAAGAGGCAAGAGATTTCAATCATGAACTCCCAACTTGTGCCTAATATTTGAAATAACATTTTCCTCACCTATCTTAAAGTTACTATGATAACGCGCGCGTGCAAATCCTGCTTAACTTCTAATGAGCCACTCTGATGGACATCTCTACGCAGGCATGGCCGTGTATACATAACACGACGTGTGCAGTTCACTTCAGTTGGTAAGTTCCCGTCTAGCTTAGCCGAGCTCTCTTTCTCCGATTGAGGTACACTGTACATCTTTCGAAGCTCAACAAAAGTAGATATTTGCATAAAAAAACAATGATTTTTAAGCTCTGTGAATAGACGAAAATAGCTTTGGAGTTGACGTTATGTTATCCCTAAACGCAGGACGATTTATGGCCGTAGCAAGAAATCTGAGCTTTCTTACCCTTCTTTAAAATAGTACGAAATATTTGAGTGTTGTTGAATCGATTACTTGTCTTAAAAGCTTACAATTTTCAACACAAACAAATTCTCGTCGTAAATTCTAGCAAAAACTTATTAAAGCATGCTAAGTGCATTTCGCAGGTGTTGTAACTGCGGGAAATTCGTTCGGTTTTCGCTTCCAAGCAGAAAATTTAGCACTTCCTTGTGAAAAGGTTTGGTCTTGGAATATCTCTTGGCCTCACTTCATTTAACTCTTATGCTCCCCACGTGCTCTGAAAACTTCCTGCTGCGGTACATTCATTTTATGAAATGCATGCGCCAAGCACGAACAAATTCTTAATTTTGCATTGTGATCTTTATTTTGTTTTTGTTCTGTTTTGTTGTTCTCATTATCCATATCGAATAAACTTGGTTTAGATAAAACGTGTCCATGATGATTTGATAAAAACCCTCGGAAACCGCTATTGAAGATTAAAATCTCCCCATCGCTTCATTGTGCATAAATTTTGATTGAATTAGGAAAATGCACTAATAAAGAGCTGCTAAATAAAACTAATTTCAGTATGTTCATGGTTAGACATCCATATTATCTATCTCTTAGCCACCTGTCGAGTGAGAAGTTTTGATGTTCTCGCTCATTCGCAGTCAGCATTCCTTTTCCATTATTGGAAACATAATACTCTGCCTGCATTTCAACAACTTTCTCGCTGTTTTTATTAGCTTTGAAAAAACTTACTCATTACGCTTCCAAAAATTGCGTAATTCTGTATGTACATAACACAGGAAGGCTGCTATGACGGAGATAATATGCCTCGAATGCCGAGTTCTAAAAATTACAAGATACTCGTTTTGTTATATGTTTAACACCTGTCGGCAATATGTTTTCGAGGTGTATAAATTTTTACTACGAGAATTTTCTGCAATTAAAAACAAATTATGTGAACTAAGTATGAAACCAGCGAACAATTAACTACCCAAAGAGAGATTCTTATTCTACAGGAGAATGTAAAAAGAAGGAAGGCAATTCTTTGACTTAAAAAAAAATATCCTCTCCAACTGGCTAGTTGATATATCAATTGTTATTTCCTTGAGTGCCGGGCTAACTTTAGGCTCTTCCTTCAGTTCGTGCCAGAATTAAAATAAAGGATTTCTGAAAATATATTCATTAATTTTAGATGACCTTGATAAAATTTTAGTGGACCTTTATGAGTGTCTGAAAATAATTCAGTAATTGCGGATGTTGTTCGGTTATAACTAAAAACCTTTGCAAGCACATTTCACAAATTGTGAAAAAAAAATCTAGAATAGTTTTGAATGAACAAAAGATAACAGCACATTAAAATGGACGATGAGTTTCACTACCCATTTTGTTAGTTAGGCCTCTATATACGAGAATTTTAGTCCTCGAAAATATGCGTTTCCTTTGATATATTGCTTAGCTGAACAATTAAGAGCAGAATAATAAAGGTTTCTTTTCAAAAAATGCCAGCTTAAAAACATACCATCTGGGCAGGACTGAAATTGTCCGAGAGAAAGAACCACAGAGATAGGGAACAAGAGGAGAAAAACTCCCATGTCCGCGAAAAACAGGCTGAAAAGAAATCCTTTCGATGTTTTGGAGCGGTGGAGCAAACCGAAGAGCTTAACAGCAGTTTGTTGACTGAGCTGTACCACCAATTAAGGTTACACCTCCTAAAAACGTGTTAGCCAATCACATGTTGTCGTGATATATGAAGGATGTTTCGTCACCCGTCACAGAGACGCTGTGAGATTAATTAATGTGTGCTGAAACAGTAAACTTGGTTACTATTCTCCTCAGGCAGTTATTTCCACCTTTCATTCTCTATCCGGACCAGCGCTAAAGATCTTAAAACTAGTGCAGTGAGAAGAATATGCTACCTTTCTATAACGTCAAAAATGGTTAGATACTCTAGTCTTCTCAGATAGGGACTAATAAATGGAGGTCCCGTCTCCTGCAGGGTTAGGGGTAGGAGACATTAATTTCCCATGCACGAGATTACTGTGTGATGGCTGTCCTCCCCTGGGGTGGTTGTTGGGTGGGAATTGGCTCTGAAAATCCCCCATGGGGAGTGGCAATTAACACATGTATGTATGTATGTATCCTCAGGGAATCGTCGTCTACCTGTTTTAGTAATTATAAGCAGCATCAAATGAGAAAAGAAATTTTCAGCTAAACTGTGAAAATTCAAGCGCATAAAAAAGCCTAGATATTCAAATTGATGTCTCTGTGGCATTCTGACCAAATTTCCTGAGAAATTTTAGAACAAAATTTTAGAGATCATAGCCTCAATGAGGCATATTCTTTTGTTAAGTGTCGCTCTCGCTGAGAGTTTTTTTCAGCCCGATTGCACCTGCAGTTTAAGTATTCTTTTCTCCAAATTAGTGAGTTTTTGATATGCAAATTAAAGTCGAAGAGAAGGTTCTCCTCTGATTCCAAATGAAGTTTCCATATTTAGTTTGTGAAATGACTAAGTACATCTTTTAACTTGTAGCAAGAGAGAATTTCGTGAGCGCGCTCGACACTTTCGATCGCTGTCCACACGGGCGGTCTGGCCAGAAATCAGTTGTAGCTTGTGGCGACACCAAAAAAGGAGGATTGGAGAACAACCAAACTATGAATGTTCAATATTGCCCTAAACAATTTTCACGAGGAAAGAAAAAAAGGAAAAACTTTCTCTCGACGAGAAGTCGTACATTTCCCAACCGATGTATGGAGAATGCACTGTCAAATGCCTCAACCCAACGACTGCGTATAACAATTTTTAAACCAGAATTTTCCGCATCTTTTCTTACAAAAACTGGTTTAGACGACAATATCTACCACAATAAAATCAACTTGTCCAAAATAAAACTTTTGGATATGAAATGAATAGTTTTAAAAAGGCCTTTGAAACCTCTATAGATATTCCTTTCGCTTTATTGTGCATAAACAATTATTGAATTATAAAACTCTACGTGGAAGGTTGTTTTACGCAACTACGTACGCGTGATGATGGTAAACATCGCATTTGAACTCATGGTCTACCTATCAGATGAGCATATTCTATGCCTCCACTTATCTGCGTTTAAAACCTGCTTAATCATTTTTTTTCTTATTCAGTTGGCCCACACCGTCGTAATGTCGCTAAATTTTGCTAGTGCTTGTCACCTTATCCGTCAGGTTGCCCAGCAACAGTAAATATGGGAGCCTTAAGTCTCTATGAAGACAATTTTCGAAAGAATAGGCTACTTTTTGAGATCCTATAATTCAGTGTACTTTTTGCCAAATGATGCATCTTTCAACTTGCAAGTTTGCACCGTTAAACATTGCTCAAGTTTTTCAATGCAAATTTTCTACGTCTTAAGTTTTATTTCTCCCTAGTTTGCAACCGACAAACTTTTCATCAGCAAATCGTTGATGAATCAATCTTACGGAAGACATAAAACGAAACTTATAATGTCACCGCCGCAAACACTATTTTATTATTATTAAAACAAACAAGTGCTATTCACGAAAATTGGAACTTCGAGGAGCCTACAGGCCTGATCGAGAGCTGTCGTTCAGAAAACCTCATAACTGAAGTTCATCTTTCATTTTTTTTTTCAGAAAAAAAAATAATTTCGTCATTAAGTCCCAACTGCTTCATATTGATAATCAAAATAAACATTTTCCATAAGTATTTTCAAAGTTGCGTTACATAACAAATTTTCCCATTCTTATTATTCATATCAGTTAATCTTGTTTAAGTTGAAACTTCTACACATCGAATAAACCATGCATAGGGAGTCCTTTGATTAAGTTCGAGATCTTCTCATGGCTCCACTGGATATGGTCAGTGATCGAGTTATGAGAAAATTCCTGTGACTATTTCCATAATGCTTGTATAGCATCTGCATTGGTTATTGGCGCTCAATATTACAGTTATTCCAGGTATAACGCAAGAGAGACCCAAGTGTATGCGCATGCGTTTCAAAGCGGATCAATGATAGTTTACATGATTCTGGAAAGAATGAAAAAGAAAAATCACAAGGATCTATAATTACAGGAGAAAAATCTTTTCGAAGGGATGGCAGAGAGAATTAACTAATCCAGTACACAGAAATTATTCTGACAGCCTTTAGCTCGCTTGCATGCGATAGTTTTTGTTTTCAAGTGCTAGATTGAGCGCGGTGAATATTCGGTCGCCATATTGGACGGGTAGAGATTTGGTACGAGTGACAAAGCGCGGGGAAGGGAGAAGGGGAGATAATCAGAAAAACCGCCTGCCCGAAACCCATGATTTCTCAAAAACCGTCCCATGTCCACTGCGTGACATCCCGGACATGTCACACATTCTTGAAGGAACAATCAAATGGGACGAAATGGAACCTTTTCTCAAAAACTGATTGGCGTGTCATGTAGCAAAACAAAACGTTGAGCGATCACGGATGGAACGGTGCAGTGATACACCAAATTAAGCGGTAGCAAAAGTTGAAATCAACAGAAATTTGGAAAACGAGGAATGTAGAATTTGCAAAGCCAGACTACTCTTCCTATGGTTGGGTTTCAGGTGACGTCACAAGCTTTGCTGAAGTTAGTGTCCGCCATGTTGGTGTCCCTCGGGTGTCAAAGTTATGAATAATTAGTCGATTTCTATAGTGAAGCCCTCTCTCTTATCGCCGTATTATTTCGCCAACTACATGAATATCCAGACAGAAAAAAGCGATAGAAGTATCCGGCATTCATCTTAAGGTATCCCAGTGCTCTCTGAGTATGCCGAAAGCTTAGAGAGTTGGAAGGAAAGATGTTTGCAAAAGATCTCGGTCATTGGGGTTGACCCTGCAAGCATACCAGCCGAGAAGTTCAGTCCAAAATGCTTGCCTCCTGTAGAAGCGTCGGACTTGCTGAGTTACCTCGTTCTTGAGACCAGCTTCTACACCAAGAAGCAGTTCAAGGCGTTCAAGAGTCTAGAGGCGTTTAATCAAATGGTGTCGGGATTTGTAACCTCAGTTGTAGGCAAAGTAATCGCTGGCAAGTATGCCGTGAGAGCACGAGTTTGGCATTCACAGCATATGAGTGATCCTTTAGTGAACATTTGGGTCATTTCCGAAAACGATGGGACTATTTTGTCAGCCCATTGCTTGGGATGCAAAGCTGGACTGGCTGAGTCATGCTCACATATCGCAATTGTTTTATTTATGTTTGAGGCAACTACTAGAATTCATGGCAAGCTCGCTGGGTGTCACGAAAACTCAGACACCGAAAACTCAGGTCCCTCGAAGTGTTCTCCAAGCTTTCGAAGTGCTCCATAATTCGATAGTGCATAGCATAAAGCATGAACCAATTTTTTTTTAATATAACCGGTGGAACAATGCAACAAATCCGACGCGAAAGACGGACAACAATATCAAGAGTGATTCTTCAGTGAAGCAAATCGTGACGGCGCTGATGCCGAGTCTTCTTTCGCGTTGTTTTTCTCTTTCTGCCTCATTTAAGAACTCTAGCCCAAGGGTCGAAAAATTGTCTTCGTTTTGGGACTGGTGGGCCGAGTCTCTGTTTGTATCCATTATTATCGCGAAATATTTAAGAATTTTAACAGAGCGACAACAAGGATCTGTGCAACGAAGTACAAAATGGTAAACAAACGTCTCTTTCGGCTCGTCAAAATCACGCCACATTTTAATACTTTGATGTTGGAGCGAGCGCATTTGATCCCGTTAACTGTGAATGAAAAGTTCAAAATTAACGGGAAAAATGGAGGTAAATCTAAGCTAAATGAAGTCTTGTGTCACTCTAAAATGTTTTAATACTCAACCATCGGACGATTTTGCGAAACGTGCAACTTGCGGCCTTGCTTTTGCTGCTTCAGTTGGATCAAGACCCAAAAGGTCAAAATACACGCGGGATTACCAGGAGTGATCATGAGTCGAGTTTATCTCTTGAATTTTCGAGGAGTCTGAGTTTTCGGTGTCTGAGGTCTGAGGTCTGAGTTTTCGGGGTGTGAGTTTTCGTGACACCCTAAGCTTACTTGCACTCAGGTAAAATGCTCATGGATTTTGCCGACATAGGTCAATGAAGTGCTGTATGCGAGGGCTAAAGACATCGATTTCTCATCGGCTAAGAAGCTCAAAGAAAAGCTCGACCAAAAAATCGAGGATCTACAACAGCCGCAAGCCTCGAACCATACAACAACTTCTAGTTCCTCCTGTTCTTCCCCTTGATTTGTGATGATCTTAGGTATAGCGCATTAGATCATATATATAATGAATTTTGCGCTATAGAGATAATAAAATTATTAAATTATTATACGAAAAAATCCTTAGGGCTTTATGCTTTCCACTTTTGCTCGAACAGCCAACAATAATGCATAAAACCATCCCTTCTTTCTCACATGAACTCTTCGTTAGATACGGTTTGTTTACGCTCGAGGGACACCAAGATGGCGGATATTAACCGTTGCTAAGGTATTGGTCACGTGGGTGAAACCCAAGGATACGGGAGACGGCAACTTACATTTGAACGGAAAATTTATTTTGATCTTATAAAGAAAGGAATACAAGGGCCCTGAGTTTTACGATATAGCGAACAAACCTTTGTAAGTGAAGGTGTAGTCTGATCGTCCGGGTGAGCGTAGTCCTGAGAAGGACTGTTGTCGGTGGTAGTGACTGACGTTTCGACAACCTGTGCGGAAGTCATCATCAGAGTCAAGTGACTCTGATGATGACTTCCCCACAGGTTGTCGAAACGTCAGTCACTACCACCGACAACAGTCCTTCTCAGGACTACACTCACTCGGACGATCAGACTACACCTTCACATGTTACCCCCCAGGTTCAAACCATTTACTGCAAAACCTTTCTACGGCTATGCAGTAAATAACTTTGGAATTTGAATTCATTCAGATTATAACTACATTCTAAATATAACCAAATAACTAAATCATACTGAACTGACTAACTAACAAACTAACTTATTTTAAACTAACTAGATATTTCAACACGGCAAAAAAACTAGCGTTCACCCTACGGAAAACAAAAGTTGAATTCACGGAATACGTGGCAATTTACTAAAGTTTACCCGCGTTTTGCCTACGGAAAATCTGACGTTTTCTGTGCGTTTTCGCATCAGTGAATCCCAGTATTCGTTCCCTTATTCGGTAGTTTTCCTTAGCGGTAAATGCATGCAGGTAAACAATTTATTTTCCGGCATTAACCGCTCGGTTAACGCAGTACCGCAAGCAGCGTGTTTTCCTTTTGTTCATTGACGTTTTCCGAGTGAACAACAACGTATTCACCAGAGTTAACAGCTGAAAACACACATTTTCCGGGAAGGTTGATATGTGTAAATACGGGAAAACGTAATGTTTTCCAAAGTTTGCAGTTCGTTTAATGCATAGAAAATGCTATGTTTTCTTTTGTTCGCCACCGTTTTTTGCCCGGTGAATGAAATGTTCACAAGAATTATTCAACGTTTTTCCGTGATAGCGAAATCGACGAAATTCATGGAAACGCATTTTCCGGCGTTTTACCTCTCATTGTTGTTCAGTTAATCTATGGAAAATAACAATATGTATTCTGCCATTTACAGCCGTTTTGCGCATTCGAACGCTATGTTCACTGGAATTAACCAACCAAAAGCATGCATTAATATTCCGGTATTTTCTGCAAAGGTGAATTCGTGCAAGGGATGCATTTTCCCGCGCTTACCACCGCTCGGTTAATCGTTGTTCGTCAAATTTCACTTCTTGGACTCAACTGTACTGCAGGTTCTCAAAGCATTTTGTCCTATTTCCCTCTCCCAGACAGGATAAGCCCTCTTTAATAATTATCACCAAGTTTATTAATGCACAGTGATATTAGCGGTACAATTTATTCAGAGTCCAAAATAGAGCCTGATAACAATCGTGTTTCTTAGCCTTATTTAACTTTACACATTTTTCTGTCTAAAGCCAAAAAGAGGCAAAACTTAACCTTTACAGTACAACTGATATGATAAAGTTTGAAGGATGTACTGTCTGAAAAGTCATGTGTGAATCAATATATACAAGCTATGACCAGAAAAGTGATTTCTAGATACATGTTTAAATTTCTAAACTTCTATTATAAGCATTTTGCAGGAATGAGTGTCAAGGTTTGAGGAAAAAATAATATGTGAACTTCATGTGCCGAGGGAATCAAGGCAACATGCTGAGAATGTCACCTTACATTTAATCTTACATCTGCATTAAATCTACTTGAAACACTTCTGATGTTTAAAATTGAGACACTACTCGATCTGATGGAGAGCTAGAGAACTATAAAAGAGAGAATGAAAATTTTAGCTTCCTCTCAAATAGCAGATACATCCAGGATTTTGGGCTCTTTAAAATGAGCATGGCAAATTGTCCTCACAGATAAAAGCTCACTGGTATGCACAATTTAGTCAAATATGAAGTAGTGTAATAATGTTCAAAAATCCATTCATATATATGTGAATTATTTGCTATAACAAACACCTGCATTCAATCCTGGACATAAGTGCCAAATAGTGATCAGGGAAGGGAAAATATTCTAGAGACTGAATTCACTTTCCATTGACAATAACTTAAATGTAGGCTGCTCAATAACTTTAATTGCTCAAAGTATTACATTTTAGACATGTATAAGTTTACAGTCTTCAAACTCTCTTGTAATCGACCATGATTGTACAAGATTCTCACTTTAAATTTGCCAACTGAGGGGGTTTCTTGAGAGAAAATTGAAATCAGCAAATTGTCAAATTAAAAGCTTAAGTCAGACAGAATAAAAGAATGGAGATGGCAGACCTACATTATCTGTATCATTGGGAAAAAATATAGCAAGTTTATAAGAGATGGTCCCTAGAAGAGAATTGAGTGACTGTATACTAAAATTTAAATTGGATTAAAGTGGTGGCCCAGTGCAATTTTTCTGGGATCTCTCTACTATTTCTATGAATTGGTCTACCAACCCTTCTTTTCACTGACTGCCTCTTTTGCTGATTCGTCATGGAAGACTTATGCCACTGGTCTAGTATATGGAAGAAGTTGGTAACTTCTTCTCTCCTCCGGGTAACAAGGGGAGCCTCTTCACCATTGATGTGGGATCTTCTTAATCAGACTCATCCGAGGATACAAGACTAGGATGCTGGGCCTCGAGAATTGGTTCCCTCTTCGAGTCTCTTATCCAGTTTCTAAAAGGGAAAAATGTGAAAGAAGTTTTATAATACTGAATGGTGAGCAATTCCTACAATAAAGCATTTATAAAGCTCTTAAATGAATCTCAGTGTCACTGGTTTGAGTTGTTCTTGGCATAAAAAAGTTTTTTTTATCACCAGATCTACAGTGTAATTTGAACCTTAACCAGTTTTTAAATCAAACTTGAATTCAAACCTTCTGAAAGTTTTTCAAACATACAAGCTGATAAGATAGTTGAGCGTTAAAGAGCCAAAAAACTTTTTTTACCCTTTTAATTCTCTGTCGCTTCTTCTGCTCCTTCTAATACTGCTCGTACCATTTTCTTGCTGTCGTCTACGTTTCTTTGACGATGCGAAGTTTTGAGAAAGAGCATCTGAAAGGAAAGGTAGGTATGCCAAGATCAGTTATATCAAAAATATTGTCAGTTTACCGAACTGTAGTGAGCAAGGGGAAAGATGGAGCACTTGTCCCATTTAATTTCAACCCAAAGTTAAAGAGAAATTGTGTTTACGTTTATTTGGCGAAACAATCCCCGATTCAACATACCCAGAATTCTTCTTTCAGTACAAGGAGAATCATTTTGAATCTGCTCTATTTCTTTGACCTCTTTCAAGATGGTGGCTAATACAGCTTGGTTTGGGGGTTCATCCTCTCTGTGAGAAATCGCTCTTCTTTTCATTGAACAAAGACTGAATGCATAATTAATGTCTGGGGTTAGATAGCACTCTTGCGGAAACCACTTCTAAAGGTAAAATTTTGTTTAATTATAGCCTGGGCAATTCCTTCTGATTTTAATAAAGTTTTTTTGTTACTGCTGTGTTGATATTAGTTGCGAATATGACCGTTGTGACAACATAAACCAGCAATTTGCATATACTAGACTATCGAAAATGGCCAGATTGCCTTGAATTTTTAGCTTCAGCAAAAAATTATATGTATGTTGAACTTGAAAGTGAACTGTTTGGAAGTTTTTGTAGGATATAAGAGGGAATTCGAGTGTTTTGGTAATGTTTTTCTTAATGTGACGTGCAAGTCATGTTGGTCACGTAATGCGCTTCTTGAGCTCAAATACGCTTATATAAATCGCTCTAAAAATTCGTAGTTTAAGTAGCCCAAAAATTTTAAAGCATTTTCTGAAAGAAAAACCTTGTTTTTGACAACGGTTATTGTCTCAGTTTATGCAGCCATGTAACAATGGCCGATTTTAGTCGCCAAAGTCTAGCTATCTCTGAATGGGTGAAATTTTACCTGAATTATTCGTAAAAAATAGTTTTCTGGGAATCCTAGAAAGAACTCTTTAGAACCTTTGAAAAACATCTTTTGTTTTAGAATTGTTATGTAGTAATCGAATTTCTGGCGAAATAAGTTTTTTTCGGCCGTTATCTTGAGATGCACTATTTCACCGGGAACCGCTTGACCTCCAAAACAAACGTCATTTGTCATAATTTTGAGGCAACAGAGTATTCAAAAGGAAACCTTTCCCGAAAAATAGAGGTTCATAGTTGACAATATAATAATAATAATAATAATAATGATAATATTAAAACTGATGTAAAATTGTAGCTCAGAGATTATATACAAATAAAATGTGATAACTTCATTAGAATAATGAGCGTTCATTGTTATTGGTGTCAGATCGTGCAGTATATGTTTAAATAAATACTTTTGCACGTATTGAGTCAGACTGCGTGTTTAACTTTGGTTTTTGTTCGCGAATGAATAACATTTCGTGGATTAGGCAGTCCATTTTCCCGCGGCATTTCTTGAAACCCCAACTAAACCTGACGCGGCTACACAAAAACCTGTCAGAATAACTTTACCATTTAAAGACCAAAAATCGGCCGACACAGTAAGACATCAGCTGAAAGATCTTGGCCGGAAAATCGGAACTGACCTACAACCAGTTTTCGCGAGTCGTAAGATCGAGGGAAAGCTCAAGATACAAGAAGAGAAGCCCGCTTTAATTAACCACCAATGCGTTGTTTACACTTTTAAATGTGATTCGTGCGATGCGGATTATATCGGTTATACCACACGCCATCTTCATCAACGCATAGAAGAACATAAAGCCTCTGTCATTGGCAAGCATCTGAGGGAGGCCCACGGTGTAGCGTCCGCTGGCCTGGGGAAAATGTTTTCCGTTCTCAAGAAATGCCGCGGGAAAATGGACTGCCTAATCCACGAAATGTTATTCATTCGCGAACAAAAACCAAAGTTAAACACGCAGTCTGACTCAATACGTGCAAAAGTATTTATTTAAACATATACTGCACGATCTGACACCAATAACAATGAACGCTCATTATTCTAATGAAGTTATCACATTTTATTTGTATATAATCTCTGAGCTACAATTTTACATCAGTTTTAACATTTTACTTGATAATGAGGTCATGCAGACTTCGAAACGTCGTAGTTTTTTACCGTTAATTTTTATCCTCAAATGTATTTCTAAACATTCTCTGATTAGAATAATGATAATAATATTAATAATAAGGATATATACATATTGAAAAAGGTGAGAAATTCTTGCCTATTAAATAAAAAAAAATTAAAAAAAGATAGGCTTAGTGCAGGCGTCTCACAAGGGCGAGGGAAGCGTGCAATTGTTTATTAAACTTGCCATGTTTGATTTAGAGTTAAATTCAACGTTGGGAAAAGGGGCAGGGAAAGGTGAAAAATATTCATTGCCCCACTACCTCCCCTCTCTTTTTGACCGCCGCTCGCTCGCTCGCCCCCTTTTGTACAAATTTATTTCTTTGCTCAGCCTTCCGTTGCGGTGAAAATCAAAGGCGGCAGCTATAATTTTCACCCAGATAACACTGAGCACTCGCCAGCCAAAATTACGTCTGTTCTGCTAGCTAAATAAACGGCAACACTGAGAGCATATTCCGTTGTTCTTACTTCACGCTTTCCGACTCCTGATTTCTGGTTCCAGATTTTGGTTCCTGCTTTGCACCGCTGACTTCATTACAGTGCGGCCGCAATAATTACGTCTAGTGTAACGAAGTGTATCAAGTAAAGGAACATAGCACACTAAAACTGCATATTTTTTTTCTCTCGGAATGTCTTATTTGCACAGTAACTGGAGGGATCTTGACGTAAGTGGAAACTGTTGGGTTTTATCTTTAGGCACGAAATTTTGTTGACATGAGTCTACGGTATCATTGTACAGTCATGTTACTCGGTCGTACAGTTTCTTTCGACCTCCTCTCCACTAAATAATGTTTCAGGCGTCATTTGATGTACGTAGCTTTTATAAGTGTGTCCTAACTCGTTTATCATTAGTTTCAAGATTCTGGGAGGAACAAACTGATGAAAGGTTGAATGGACCTGAACTAAATGCGTTATTACTCCCGGTTCAGCGTGACCTCCACTGGGGACTCGCAGCGAATATTTTTTGTTTTTGTTTTTAAAGCGGCACGCACCTGCTTGGCCAAAATTGGTGTTCAAATTCTACCCTTTGATATATATTTTTATAGCATCTTACCCTTCACAGTTTCTCTATAATTTATTTTACAATGTGCATATTATGATGTCCATTCTAATTGCCGAAAGCTTCTTTCAAACTCCTTGAGAGACTTAATCAGGTGGCCAGTTGTCTTTAAAAGAGGTCAAGGGATCCTAAAAATTTTGGCGGTGTTTGTAGTCGAAGAAATGTCATAATTTGGGCGTACCATGCAACCACTGATATTAAATTGCTTGATTTTCTGTGTGTAAACAATTTGGGAAAATTTGTCCTCTGATATAGTTTTTAGAATCCCCCTGCATTATAATTTTAAACAAACATGGAATACTATCAGTATTAGGTTTGCATTTCCAGGCATGTAGCCTTTTTGGACTATTTGTTGGACCAATGCTTTATGTTATCATTTCAAAAGCACCTTGTTTGTGTTATTTTATTTATTTATTTTTGGATAAAGGCTGAGGCGACTGTTTACTGCATTATATGAATTAACCCACTCAGTTAAATGATTGACTACTAGTTCATTTTGACCTGCTCCATTGGTTTGTGAGGTTCAATTACAGTATTCATAATTTTTATTAGTTAGCATCTTGATGGAGTGTCCAAACAACAAAATCAAAATAATGATAACCGACAATCAGAACATTCAATTAAAATAGCCAGACCATTTTACAATTGTGTACTTAGCTACCCAGCCTTTGATTTGAAGTGAGGCTGAAGGTGACCTTGTTGTGATCGAGATCAGTATGTAGTTAGCATGATAACAAAGTTATTTGCATTTGAAAAGCAGCAAGGTTTATATCATAACCAGGTCACCCTTAGCCTCACCACTGTTCAAAGACTATTATAAGTTAAACTTAACCACAGTAAAGTGTGTGCTCTGATTGGTCAACTTAGTGCTGCCCGTGGGTGTATGCTGCTGACATGAGCAAACGCAAAGACTAGTTTTCCCCACACACATGTTATTTTTGTGGTTACATGAGATTTGCTAATTGACTAAAAGGGGACTGCTGAAATGTATCAATGTTATGTTATAAAACAAATGTTAAACACAATTTGGAGGTTTGGAGATTGGAGGTTTGCTTAGCACTCAAGGACCCAGAGTCTCTCTCAGCTATTGCCTCACGTGACTCTTATGCCTCTTTCATGTTTAGCAACCTCCTGTGTGCAACCATAACAAGGGTGTATGGTGGTGGTGGTGTTTACCATTTGTTAAATGGCAACCAACTATTGGCCGGGGGTCAATGAGAGCTCAAAGTAAAAACAAGCCAGTTGCCTTGAGGACATGAAACTGGGAGTGGCTGAGTTGCAAATGTTTTTTGTTTTTTTTTAAGTCTGGTTAGTGGAGAACATGGAGGAAGTCTCTGGGACTTATCATAGAGGGCGGCTAAGCAAAATCAAAGTGATACGGTGGATTGAAACTCAACACTCACTTGAAAACTGCTCCATTTTTATGCTTCACTTTTTAAAATAATTTCTGGGAGGAGGTGTGTGTTTCCTTACTAAAATCATGAAATGGTTGCCAAGAATGAAAATATAAGTCACCCAGAAAAGTAGATGCAGCATCAAGTATTACTTGACAACTGAACTACACCACTAATAGCCTAGAGTGAGTGGTGTGGCTAGGATTTTGAAACTTGGAATTAAGAAGGCTTGAGTTGGAAATTGTAAGTATGAAGATAATAATAAATTGTTTGTTCTCTGTTTTTGTAGGCTTGGAGAAGTGAAGGATTACCACTGACAACAAGTAGCAATGATGCAGCAAAAATGTTTGATGCTACCCTGACACAGGTTGGCTTTGGTTGAAAATTTATATGGATATCAGGGCTAAACTCTAATTCCCTCCCTATGATAAAGTCCCACCAAATAGAAGCCCCATCCCAAAATAAGCTCCTTCCAAAAATAGGCTCCTTAAAAAGTCCTTTCAAAATTGTATTAGCCCGGCCCAGGACTTGATATCAAAATTTTACAGTAATTCTCGCAACCATCAATGAATAGCAGTGATGAGTTTGTAAATAGTCTATGGTGCTCTTTTGATGGAGGTTATTACAAGATGAATTGGTTTTATCAACTGAGTTGATCACCAAAGATAACTTAAATGATTGAGGTCATACCATAACTTCCATGTAGCTTTTTCCTGAGAGATATGACAATTAACCTTGAAAATTAACCTAGTGAAAACTAGCATCGATACTTGTGAGAAAATTAGTATCTAGTGTTTATTTGTTTCTTTTTCTTTTTTTTTTTTTGGTATTAGTACACAGGATGGTATGATGACAGCAGTGTCAATGGAATTGAGGGCTCTGTCTCAAAGATGTTAGCAGCAGATCCCAACTTTGGTGAGAACTTTTCTATTCAGGATTTTGAATAACAATTATTGTGCAACTTTTTATTGGCATGGACTAATGACAATTCTGGACAGAATAGTCTACCGTTTATTAAAGAGATAAGACTTAGTTGAAACGTGTGTTAAGGAGATTGATTGTAAAAAGGAAATGTGAATTATTATCATAACCATTAAAAAAATATATTGAGTGGAGTTGTTGAAAACTAATACCTAACATGCAAACTACTCTTCCTTGGATCTACCCCTTGCCATTTTAGCGAGTAAGTCTTTGCACTCCTTTTAGTTCCTATTAGTAAAATTGACTGCTTGGCTAAAGTCACTATTCCTTTCCAAAAATTTGAGCAGCTTAGATTATTTATTGCCACGTTAGTGACTGGGTGATTTAAAATGACTTCTGGTGACTTCTAGAGATCACTAGAGCTTAGTTATAAAGGAAGATCTTTATTATTTTGACTACATACATGAGAGTGCTTTTGACTTTGATGATCCTAATCAGCTAACAATATGCTTGAGGAACGTCATATGTCACTATCATGCAGGTGAACCCAGAAATGCCATATCATAATTATTAGAGAGTTTCTGTGGTTTAGTGGTAGAGAATTATTCGAAAATTCTGGCTTACCTCAGGCACAAACCAGACCTACATTCTGGAAGAGTATTATGGTATCATTTTTGTGGAGTGCCCCATTTAATTGACATCACCTGTTTTTGTTTCAGTAATGGGTCATGTGATCTCGTGTGGCTTAGACCTGATCTCATCTGGAAAAGGAATCCACACAGATCAAGAGCTGAAGAGCAGCATGCTGTCCCTTGAAGGGTTAGCTGCCAGGAGTTACATCACAAACAGAGAGAGACTGCATGTCAAGGCAGTCAAAGAATGGGCAGAGGGGTGAGTGTTACCAAGATGTCATGTTAATCACTGAGACCAAATTTTGACTCTTATCAAGTATTTGTCTGTTCTTTTAAGACGTGCCTATCAAAATGGGTGACTAATCACATCTTTAATGGCTGTAAAATGAAATCATATACGTGAACTGCGGGTGAAGAACTGAGCACTAATTAAGCAGTAATGAAGTATAGAGCCTTAGAAACATTTTTCAGGCCTGTACGGGCTTTGAATCCATGATCTCTGAGGTACTGGATACTGCAGTGCTTTTAAACACAGATTGTTCCCTTTCCCAGACGAGCTGTTTACATTATCTATGGTGCAATATCTATGCTTATCTCGTAACTTTATGGTTGCTACCAAGAAAACAAGCAAGCACATCTTTCACACCAAGAATTCGCCGCTCATTTTTATGCTTAAAAAGTAAAGGTGGTCTGTATCATCGCCGCCTTTGTCACTTCTGGACGACTAAAACTATCTTTGAAGGAAAAAATTTCTCATTTTTTTTTTTTTACCTACTCACCATTACACCTACCCCTGTAAGTACAAAATTGTCGTGTAAAAAACAATTTGTGAAATTTCTGCTGCAATGAGTGGCTAGTGGCAAATCTCTCAAATAATCCCTTTCCCCTCCCCCCCTCCCCCCTCATCATCAGCGCTACGCCATAAGAGGGTGAGCGACAAGGAATACAATTTGGTTGGACAAAGAGGCCGTACTCACCATATCTCTTAGTTTCACTCTCCTTGCTTTATCTCTTCTGCTGCAGTTTCTTGAACAACCCCTAGTAAGCAAGATGGTATGATGGGAATTGAGGGAGGGCGATTATAATTCTTGCCAAGGCTTTCATGTGTACGTCCTTTCCCGGCTTCATAGAGGTGCCCCCTATAGACCGCAATATGAACAGTTAATGACAATATACTTCCATTCTCATTTCTTTCAGAAATACTGCCCAAGCATGTCTAACGTGGGAAGATATATTAATGGAGAACCCAACTGACATGTTTGCTTTGAAGATGGCTCACGACTCCTACTTCTATCTTGGATACCAGTGTCAGTTCAGAGATTCCATCGCAAGGGTGATGCCGAAATGGAAGGAAGACTTGCCACTCTATGGGTAGATGGCTTAGCACTAACTGTTCTAAGTTCTTTCAGTATTCAATCAGTGTTTAGTCAGTCTTGTGTGGTGGATGCTGCCTTTCTCTCCGAAGTAAGAGGCTAGGCAATCAGAGAACTTGATCTCATAAACATTCCTGTTTGTGTCTAAGTAAAAAAGTTGTTAGTTTTTAAGTTAAACTTCAATTAAATACTGTTTTTGATAACCGTAATGACTCGATTTAGAGCCCATGGCGCTTATTTACTTACTGTACTTCAAAGGGGGGGAGGGGGTGCTTATTAGAAACAGGGCGCTTATCCAAACAAAAAAAAAAGGAATAAAAAAAAAAAAAAGGAAAAGAAAACAGTGAATGAGTTGAGTGTTAATCTGACAGTTGTAAATTTTTGAGGAAACACGAAATTACCTTTCTATCAACGGCAGATATCTTCACGGAATGTACGCGTTTGGCCTGATAGAAACGGGATTTTACAGAGAGGCGGAGAAGCATGCACTAAAGGTTAGCTTTAAGACTTTGTTGATAGCGATTTTGTGATAATTAACTTCTTAAACAATTTAGAAAGAGCTTGGCGTTACCTTCATTCTGAATCGTGGTTGAGTAGCAGGCTTGCAGTCCATAATTCCTTGTTGAACTTTACATAATACTTCAATGATGTGGTTGTGTTCATTGCCTGAAGAGGCAGACCTCACCATTTTGCAGTCAAAACGTAGCGATTATCACATCGGAAGTGGTTACATCCTAAAACGAACAGTAGTATTCCGATGGTAGTGTTTTATTTGTTTGTTTTTATTTTTTTTTTTCTCGCGGTAATTTTATCTTGCGAAGGGTCTTGAATTGAATCCAAGAGATTGCTGGAGCACTCATGCAGAGGCCCATGTTATAGAAATGGAAGGACGTCAGGATGAAGGAGTTAAATTCCTCAGCACGACCTTGAATGACTGGACTGTAAGGCCCACATACAGTGAATTTCACTTAACGCTAGCATTGCTGTCTTGCGCGTAATATATAAATTTTTCGAATTGTACTTAACGTTAGCACCGCTTTCTTACGCATAATATATAAATTTTCTGCTGATGCTGCCGTCTAGATCTGGAGATTGAAAGTAATTGGAACGGCTGTAATATGTTACATTTAGAGGCCTTGGGCTCACATACCAAGATAACAGTTAAGTTTTTCTTTTTTTTTTTGGCTTGCGTTGGCTCGTTATATCAAGAGTAAAGTTACATGAATTTTTTCTTCAGGGGATTTACAGCAGAATGCGCCTAACCGCTGGGTTTTCATAATGTCACGCGTTTTAATAGCCAGTGTAAAGTTATCACAGTAGATACACACACGCACACGCATGCACGCATACACATCCATACAATAATTCCGCGAGACACGTCCTTCAGTTTGAACCTCATTAAGATTTTTGGCAATTGTCAGAAAACCCTGACTTCAGATAACGTTACTACAAAATACTATCAGGGGTTCGTCTCTTTTTTTCGCGTGGTATGCACTACGCCCTCAGTGTTCCAGCACGTGCTGTGAAATACATCTAGCCGTTTCAACAAACTTACTTCTCTCTGCCCTCCGATTCAAGCTTCCCCAGCAACAACAACAAAACGGCCACATTATTCCGTATGAAACTGCACAGACCCGAAACCGGGATGATTAGTGAGAAAACAGTTGAGAGAGGAAGGGCTGGGGTTTATGGCCAACGTTCAGTTCTTCGTTTGTAAAAGTTAAAGATGTTCATATTTCTTCCTTTCTTTCTTTCTTTCTTTCTTTCTTTCTTTCTTTCTTTCTTTCTTTCATCCTTCAATCACCCTGTGTAGATGGGAGCTATGCTAGCCTGTCACAATTACTGGCACTGGGCGCTATACCACATCGAGAAGGTTGTTATCTCTCTCTTTAAATTTAATGTTATGGTTTTTGTGTTTGTTTGTTTGTTTGTTTGTTTGTTTGCTGCTTTGGTTTTCGCATCTGTGGTAATTTTTTTTTTAACCATGTTTGCTATTAAACGCCAGCCTTTCTTTATTAGGGAGAACATCAAGTAGCAGTGGACATTTATGACGAGGAGGTGTAGTGTAAACGTCGTCGATAACCTTTGATTTATTTTTGTTATGACTAATTCTCATCAGGTCACATCTGATAGGTCCATACACGACGTACATGTCAAATTAAAGTGATTTTATGCCAATTTGTTTTTTAATTCGCTTATAACTGATTATAACTGTGTAGCTTTTCTCTCATGGTCAAAGGTTGGGAAGCGTTGCCATTCTGGTGCCATGCTTGACTTAGTGGACGCTTCCTCATTGCTCTACAGACTTCAGATGGAAGGTAATGAAATAACACGTACCTGCAGATGTGTTGTGAATATCATTATTTGTTTTTTTGTCGATCGATCGTTTGATCTATCGAACGATTCATAAATCAATCCTTGGTACAATCAATCCTACTAATCATTTGGCAGTCAGTCTACTAATTATTCAACCTTTCAATCAATAATTTATTCAATATATAAATCAAGGTACTATTCAAATGATCTAAGTATCAATCGAGATAAAGCCTTAAAATTAAAGCATTATTAATCATTGTAATGCAATTATTGTATACTGAAATTATTGGCATGGCTGAATTAAACGCACAAATTGATCTGTTTTGTTTTACGATGTTTTTTGTCATTGTTTGCTTTTTTCCTTTAGGTGTTGATGTTAATGATCGGTGGAGAGAGCTGTTTCATTTGTGGGAGTCACACACAGATGATCACATTCTGGTACGTGTCATCGTTACGCGGCGGTGTAGCATGCAATAAATTATCATCTTCATAATTAGCAAGTTGAGGACAGTCACAGGTGCTTACTGCGATGTCAACAAACCTTGCAAAATGCCAATTACAGTCTCTTTGAGAAAGCTTCGATGTTACATTTCTTAATGGTTAAAGTGCACATGACACTAAATTTTTTTCTCTTGTTTCTTGTTGTTGGATATCTATAGAAAACGTTTCGAAACCTCAAAAGAGCTGGAAACATCTAAAAATAGTTTTTTTTGCTTTCAAAATACGCGCAATTTGCCTTCAAATTTGTCCCGGTCATTGTGCGGCCAAAATTGCACGTGACGTCACATTGTGTACCCAGATTCTTCGAAGTCAGTGGAACTTTCAGAAGAGTCGGACACAAAGGAATCACTAGAATCACTGGACATGTGTGCCTTACAATGCATTATCTATCTACTACGAAGTACTGCAGAATCCTCTTAGCGACAACAGACCTTCGTGGCAAAGGTATACAATGTGACGTCACGAATAACTTCGACGGCGATAAACTAGGTCCCAGTCTCTAGGACAAATTTGAAGGCAAATTTTTCGTATTTTGAAAGCAAAAAACATGCTTTTTTAATTTTTTGAGCACTTTTAAAGCTTCGAAACGTTTCCTATAGATATCCAGCTACAAGAAACAAGAGAAAATGATTTCGTGTCATATGCACTTTAAAGGGAACCTCCACTCTTCTAACAAATAGCGCTCAAACTATTCCAAATGTATTTCTCAATACATCTGGTTTGAAAAAAATTGTCTCACCAAGCATTTTGTCTTTTTTTTTTCTCTTTGTGCTTTACATGTATACTACGTGGGAAATGTCTATGACATAGTGTCACTTAGTCCTAAAGGGATGTTGGCCATCTCCTGGAACTCCTTCTATATGTTTGAGTTCCCGGCTTCTGTAATTTGTTAGTAACTGTTGATTTCAATTTTCAAGAGTTTTAAAAGTAATCGGGGATTGCTTAGATTTTGCCTCACTCTGTTAGGTGATTGGTCTAGAAAACCCATAACACCTTTTAAAAACCAATCAGATGCAGACCTTGAACCAATGGCAAACTGGGTACCCCCGCGTTTTCCCGCGCTTCGGGCAGTTCTAATTTTGAGTCCTCATTGGTTTTTAGTGATAGTTTAATTTCTTTCGTTATAATTGGCTGATGTGATTACTTTGGTTTTTGTTCACAATACCCAATCGAGAATCGCCCTCTTTTCCTGGGTGGTCTTGCACAGTGAAAAATACAAGCCATTACTTTCACCCCGACCTCTCCTCACCCAAAGCCCAGGTCTCTCACACATCCTTCATTAGCTATTGTTTAATTAATTTTTTTTACATATTTTATTTAATTATTATAATTTTCAACTCAGGTTTTCAATGATGTTCATATGTTGATGTGTACACTGGGAGCTAAGAAGGAAGATGCAACACTAAATCTATTGATGTCACTTAGAGATTATGTTAGGTAATATGGAAAAAAGTGTAGGAGAACGCTCTGATCAACAACCTGTCATTCAGTGAAAGAGTGTTTAGTTATCTCTCAAGCGTTGATGGATTTGTGGCATTCTGACTAACTTTCTACACTTCCTTCGATGTAAAATACCCGTAGATCTAAGTTATAGTTATTTATAACTGA
>NC_142520.1:19062200-19122200 GCF_964205215.1 Stylophora pistillata
ATTAGTGGATTAAAAGGTTAGTTGTTAGATTATAAGCTTTAAAGAATATTATGGAGAGCTCAGAATGTTCCAAATGCAAAATGGCCAAATTTTGGAAATGTCATGTTTTAATTTGCAACACCCCTGATTTTAATTCAAGTCTAAGCATGTTTTCTTGGACACAAAAAATTATTTTATACCAAGTTAAAGTTATTGATATTTGTTGATTGTCATTCAGCTAGGTGAAATATGTATTACATCGTACAACATATTGAGAGCATCTAATTAGTTCTTGCAGTATCAATTTTGGATCAAAAATTTTGGCAAGGAAGCTTTTGGTTTTTATTCAAATTCTCCTGGTCAGTGACTTTGGAAATTTCAAGAAAAAAGTATGGAGAGTATGGACATTAATTTTACGGTGTAAGAGGTGATTGCACCATGGCTGGACATGTAAACCCAAAAAAACCCCACATGGGGAAAAAATGGGGACCATGTTCCCCAAACCTGTGCTATGGTGATTGAACCCTCTGGGTTTGAAGGTAGCTTAACAATGTTTTACCTTAAAGTGTTTTACTACTGTAATTACACAGCCTTTGTTTGTTAGTGTCCTTTATGAAAATGCCTTATCTCCTTCTTAGGCACCAGTAGTTAAATTTGTAGAGGCTGAAAAATAAAATAAAACAGCAGATAATTTTAATAATGTTGTGAAGAAAGTAGTGTTAGTTAATTGCTAAATTTTTGTAACCTATTTTGAATTATTTGGAACGTTAATTTTGCCAACACTCAAAATTTTCACACACATTTATATGTTTTAAATGTACATTTGCTGCTTGGGTTGATGTACTGTATTCAGAGCATCTGCAGATTCTTTGAATTCAAAGTGGAAGAACACACTAACACTCTGTGAAGTGTATGCCAATAATAACAATACCTCAAGGTACTGTGCCAAAATTCTTTTAAATGTCAAAATCACATTATCTAATTTTTTTCGTTAAAAATAACATAGCAGCAGTGTAAGGAATATATGATTTGTTTTTTTGAAGACGTAGATTTTTGTTTAAGGATGTTACAAGACTTAGATTTGAAAGTTAGTCCTAAGCAATGAACCTGTATGATTGCTGGATACTTTCTCTGAAATTATTTTCTCTCATGAATAGTGATTGTCTCTTCCTTATTCTTGAAGTGCACCTTACATCCTGAGAACTCAAAGAGAAAGGACCAACCTTTAAGTTTTTGTTTCCAGTCTGGGGCTTTCTAGCTGCTAAGGACTGTTTGCTCATGACTGGTCTGATAGGCTGTCAAATGGGTATAACTACAACAAGAATTATAAATTATGCCATTTTGGGATTCATGCAGTCTCTATATATTTCAAGAGTGTGATAAGTTTTTTTGTTTTAAGTTCCTTTGCCTAACAACTTCTACCTGACAAGTTTGGGTGCTCTGATTAACTGTTTGCTGGATATTGTAGTGATATTATTTGGGAGAGTTATATGTTAATAATTTCCTTGAGGTAAAGGGTTCAATACTGACCTGGATAGGATCTATGAATTCCTTCTGGTTTATTTTGGTGCTTTCAAATGATCAGATTTCCTGGAAGCTAATTAAAGCCTCCAGGCTGTTCTGCATACTGTATTTGTGACAGTTAAGCTTACTTACCTTTTGAAAAGGCTGAGAATGAGTGTCTGAGCTGGAAAAATAATAAGAATTTGTTTGTGTGTTTGTCTGTAGTCTGAATTCCTTTTCCTGTTATTAATCTAGTTGTTTGCCCTGGAAATAAGACTTCAAGCTCCCAATATAAAAATGTTACCATGACTAACCTTATTTTGATGAGAAATAGACAGAAATAAGAGGCACAAGTAGCCCTCACCTTTTTTTCTGTTTAAAAAATGTTTGAGAACATACTGGTTAGTAATATGATGAGTTATAGAATATATAAGAGGTAATTATTGATACTCACCTTTTTTGCTGTTAAAAAAAATGTTTGAGAACATACTGATTAGGAACATGATGGGTTATAGACTGATATAAGAAGTATTATTGATACTCACCTTTTTTGCTGTCTAAAAAAATGTTTGAGAACATACTGATTAGTAATAGAAGATGAGTTATAGAATGATATAAGAAGTATTTTTGATACTCACCGTATTTGCTGTTTAATAAGATGTTTGAGAACATACTGACTAGGAATATGATGGGTTATTAAGACTGATATAAGAAGTATTATTGATACTCACCTTTTTCGCTGTTTAAAAAAAATGTTTGAGAACATACTGATTAGGAACATGATGGGTTATAGACTGATATAAGAAGTATTATTGATACTCACCTGTAATGCTGTTAAAAAAATGTTTCAGAACATACTGATGAATAACTTGATGATTTTCTACAGATATCTGCATGTACATGTAGGAGGCATTAGTAGCACTCACCTTTTTCGCTGTTTGAAGAAATGTTTGTTGACATAGTGATAAATAACAAGTAAAATGATGTATGTATTTGTTAGAGAATGATGGTGCAACCAAAATAGGCTAGCTAGTACACTTATCTTGTCCTGAAAAAAAATGCAATAAATTGTGTCAGCCCCAAATATTGGCACTTACCTTGTTCCTGAAAAAAGTTAGTTGTTAGTAACTATGACTTTCTAAGAAAGTGACGCACAGAGACACAGTCTTTTTTTATTTATTTTTTCTATGAACATCATTCTTAAGTTTTCAATGAATTTGCATGTGTATATTTTGGTGACACATTAATTTTTTGTTATGTTATGGAACCATCAATCTTCAGGTCTGCTCCAAAAAATGGGCTCGGAGCTGCTAGAATTAAATCCCTGAAAATTAAATAAACTAGTAATCTTGTAGTTAAAGTCTGAAGGTAGGTTTCTGAAGAAGAGTGACAGACACACAGGTTGTTTCTCTCTACTTTTTTAAAATATTACAATCAGTTGCTTGTTAAATTCTTGCTAAGGGTGGGATGCACTTTAAATTTCCTAAATGAAAAATTAAGCATCTGCAGAAACTTCAAGTGTTCCTGTGTCAGTAGATGTCAACACCCCTATTGGAGTACTCAGGGTGTTCCAGATCAGGTTTAAGAGGTTGGCTAGTTAACGAGTAAGGGTTGTTATCAAGCTCTTAGACAGTAAATTTGATGCCAATTGATGTTGAAATCGAAAGACGGAATGATAGCCATAGTGAATTTCAAACCGAAAGCCGAACTCCGAATAGAATAAAACACACCCACCTGGTGAAAACTTGGAGACCTTGCCCTACCTTTGTAAGGGTTGGTTGCTGCACACCTCAGGCCTCTGTGATCCAGTATGTCAAGAGAAGAGTATTCTATTCCCCAACATTTTGAAGACAGCTTGGAAGCTGAGTTTTTAAGACAATTGGTTTAATGTATGAACCAAAAGCAAATATTTTAACTGGGCCATTTCTTAAGGCTAATATGAGGTTTCCTCTCCATTGTGACTCCTCGTCTGCTCCATGATGTTAGTTGATGTGTTCTATTTTTGCCCAGAATTTGAACTGACAGCTGTTATGCTATCAAACAATTATACAAGTAGTTTATTGTAGGTGACCTAAGCTGGTGTGTGCAGTTCCCTATTTCGCACTAAATGAAGTCTTGTGTCCAAGTCTTGTTATTCTGCTTTGGAGCTGATGTAGAGGTCTAACATTTGCAGTTCTTGCCTTGTAGCTTTAAGTGTTATTGTCTTCCATAGAAGCTGTAAGGAGGGATAAAGGTTCCAGTTCCCCTCCTAGTCTTAAGTCTTGTTGGTCTTCTAAAGGGGAGACGGAAGGACTTATTATACTAGTTCTTGCCTCTTGGGCTTAATTTTGTTGCCTTCCACAGGGATTGAAGTGAAGGACTAGGCGGTGCTTGATGGACTTCGTATAGTTGCTGTTGATCCAGAGAGGGGACATGGTGTTTTAAGGGCTGTAGGCTGGTTTATTCTGGGTAGTAAGCAGCTGTATTGTTGTATTTGAAGTTAGCCATTTTCTCTCTAGTTGCAAAAGGCCTTGTAAGATTAAAACTATGCAAAGGTTTAATAAGAGATATCCTTCTACAGCATGCCAAGTGTACTTTAACTTTTTGCACGTGATTGACTAATTATATAATTTGTTTTTTTTTTTTAAAGCTAACTGTTGATAACTTAGTCACTGAATTTTCTCTAGTGGCTTAATGCCCCCCAAAAAGCTTGAATCATTTTTTAAAATGAGACCAGTACTCCGTCAATTTATTCTGAAAAACTGCCTGTAAATGCTTTGTTAATTAACTTGCTGCATAATTTACCCCTTAAAGGTATTCAACTGTTTGAAATCTTAATTTTCTATTAGCAGGTAAAATGGTTACAATATCGTTATGCTTTTGTTATTTTTTACCAGATTTTCCATAGCCTTGTGTTGATGATCTCACTAAAAAGACAACCAGAAAAAACCAAAGCATGCATGCTGTTATGTACACACACAAAGCTACAGTCAACTGCAACTTACCATCTGCAGAAAGAGCTTGAGATGAATAGAGTTCTCTTCTTCATATCTATCTTAACTGGTCCATGAGATCAGCTACAGCATCATCTTTCCTGGAATTAGTAACGGTTAGTAATATCATCTTTTATGGAAGTGGAAATGTTAGCTCCCGAAAATGAGCTAGTCTCTGAAAATGCACTTTAAGTGGTTTCTCAAACAGAGCGAGGGTCATTGAACTGCCAAAAAGCACATTTGCCCCCGAAAATGGACTTCTTCATGCTGCCCTAGAAGAAAAGTTGAGTGCAATTTTGCTTCCAAATGGGCCCAGAATTCCTGAAATAAAAGATGTTAGTAGCACTTACCTTCTTTCTGGAGAAAAATGTGGTATTAGTTAATGTTATGTTAATTGTACTTTGTAGCCAATTTATTTCAGAGTAAGACACAAAAACACAGAGTTTTGGGATTTTATATTTTTGAAAATGTTACATGAATCGTTTCATTAGTTAATCGTCTAGGGTAGGATGCGCTTTCCTATATGAAAAATTTAGCATCTGTGGAAACCTCAAGTGTTCTTGTGTCAGTAAATGTTGACATCCCGATTAGAACGTCAATGGTGTCCCAGATGGTAGCTAGCTAACGAGTCAAGGTCGTTACCAAGCCTGTATACGGTAAATTGGATGCCGATAGGTGTTGAAATCGAAGGCCGGAGTGATAGCCGAAGTGAATTTGAAGCTGAAAGCCGAACTCGGAATAAAATAAAACCCACCCACCTGGTGACATCTGGCAGACCTTGCCCTACCTTTCTGTGAGTTGGTTGCTGTACACACGAGGCTGGGATGTTGAGTGAGGAGTTGATTGCAAAATTTGGTGACAGCCTGTAAGCTGACTTGTCAAACAATTGGCTTAATGTATGATTGAAAAGCAAATATTAATACTGGGCCATTTCTTAAAACTATATTATGTTGTCTCCTCTCCATTGTGATTCCTTTTCTGCTCCATGATGTTGGTTGATGTGTTGTATTTTCGACATTAATTGGCCCGCAATTTGGACTGACAGCTATTATGCTGTCAAAATACAGCATACACTTAGCCTAGTTTATTTTCTCTGTGACCTAAGCTGGTGTGTGCAGTTCCCTATTTTCCACTAAATGAAGCCTTGACAAGCGGCTTCAACTGAAGTTAAACCACTAAACATGATAGAAGTGGCAAATGAGCACACTTCCCAGTTGAATGGCCTAATTTATCCAGTTAAATATATAGTAACTAAATCGATCTCTGGTTGAACCTTTGGCCAAAATGGGTTGCCGCAATAATTTTTACAATATAATTTGGTTGAAAATGCATCACTAGACTGCAGTCAATGGAATTGCTGCTATCGGGTGAAACATTATAAAATTGGTATTTGAGGCGCTACTAAGCAGGGAGCTCCAGCGCGGAAGAGTGGATGTTGATGTCCATGGTTGAAGAGCCATTGTAGTCCTGGAGGATATGTGCACAGTTGATGCAGTCGTGATCTAGAATCAAGGCCGAAATGGTCTAAAGAAGAATGTTAAGCCGAAACCTAACCTAAGCCGAAAGTACCTGAAAAGGAACCCTATTAAAATTATGGGAAGAAAAAAGGGAGGCCCAGCCAACCCCAGGGGACCCAACTAACTTAACTAACTACATTAAATTAAGCCGAATGACAAGTTTCCAGACTTCTTTCTGAAATTTAAAATGAGGTTCAACCAGTGCTTTATATTATAGTCCCTCTTGTCCAACCCACAAGGAATTCTCTGACCTGTTGTGTTTGTCTTCCATCAGTGTCTTCTTACTGACTCATTCCCAGATGATCATCAGAGTAAATGCATGTAACAAGATGTAGCAGACATTGGAAAGAAGTGAAGAGAAACTCGATTTGTGGTCTCATCTTCCCAAACAGTCCAATTCCTCACATCTTTGTATTTTCTCCATGAGAATCAATCTGGAAGGAGTCGGCCTTGACTTGTTATGTGTTAGCTGGGAGGCAGTGGAGTGGACTGGAGTGGCCTGGAGTGGACCGGAAGTGAACTGGAAGTGGACCAATTTGTGAGGATCTAGTCAGGAACTGGAAGTTATTGGCAGTAGTCAATGGGAACTGAAAATTGATTAATGAATACATAGAGTTAGCGATGTAAACTGTAGTACAGTTGTATTGTGATTGTAAGAAATTGTTTGAACATTGGCAATGGGAGGGAGAGCTTTAGAGATAGTTTCATGATAAAGATAGTCTCTAAGGTCCTTTTCACATTAAAAAGAGCATGTCAATTTGACACTCAGGATAAGCAAGGACTGGTCTTTTTAGGAGTAAAAATCACTCTGAAAACTACAAGAATGTTGTGAATATGAAAACTTAAAGTTGTAAAGAATTTCTTAGGATTACTTTCATGTCCACTAGATCACACGATACCACAAATGTTTCTTCCACAAAATCTGCCAAGGAGATTGGCCGACACGTTGTATCCATAACGAAACTCAAGGTACATATCATCACTGCAGGGCTTTCTATCTGAAATCTTCAAGGTGAAATTCAGCTCCACATAATGCCCTTTTGGAGCTTGCAAAAGTTGGCTTAAGGGAAACTGTGGCACAACTCTGTGAAGGCATACTTCCGCCATTAGCCCAGCTGCTTATGAAATCAAGAGAAAAAGATAGGACAGTCAGTAAGGTTCCTAACTGAGATCGTGAAATATGTCAATGTCGCCAAAGCTATGAAAAAATAGCATCTCGACTAGAAGCTCTTTTCAAAGTCGTTTCAGGGAACGCTCAATATGATGTTTTGATGAACCCTAATTTCCCCTCCTACACTGTCACCCCCCTGAATCAAACATGGAGGTTACGAGAATAAAGGAAATGATCACCAGCCATTCGGAGACCATTACATTAAACGATTGAGAAATTGGCCAACATAACTCAGACGGATTACTCACTGAAACCTAACTGGTAAATATTCAGATAAATCTAGATGTCTTTAACCACCTGATTTTGAAATTAAGCACCCAAAACATATTGCAGATTCTCTCTGAGTGCAAAAAAGAAAAAGAAAATTAAAAGCGAGAAGACATCGTAGCCGGCATCCGAAGCTCTTGTCTATTGTTATTAAGATAATTCAATTCGTAAGATACACACTTTGTTTCTTTTATTGTTAAAGTTTGCTATCAAAATTTGATGAATGGAATTTTTAATTAAGCGCCTTTTGGACAGACTTTTCTCGTATAAAATGTAAATGACATGACTACGCGAGCGCGCGTTTGATGCCAAACAACAAAAGTGAAAAGTTAAAGATTCTGAGCGCAGTGAATGGGGCCCTTTTTCTTTTTTGTACAATTTTGGAAATGATCGTTTTTCAGTATAATGTAGGCAAAAATTGAAATAAAAAAAACCAGTAATGCATTTTTTTTTGTTGACTTCAGCCGCCGCATAAATTACGACACAAACATGGTCGTGATCTGCTGCTAATATAACCAATCAGACTCGAGAGAGAAGCAGAAATCAACTTGAGTGCTGTGTTTTCTCGTAATTTCCCAAGGAGCAGTAACTCTATTTTCTTAATGCTCTCCAGCCAGGGTTATCCACAGTGTGTCTCCCGTGCGTATGTCACTTACTTTCTCGCGACTTATTTAATGCAGGCCTGGATATTAAAGGAATTAACATGCGGGCTATGTTCGTGAGAACAAAAACTGTCTAAAATTGACTAATTCCAATCCTATTGAACAGGTTTAAATAACATATTTAGTCTCTTAACTTGATACTCCATTAGATAAAGAGAACAGTGCTTACAGAAAGCAATAATGAAAGCCCAGAATGTCCTTTTGGACGCCATCTTTCTGTTTTCTTCGGATGGGCTGAGGGGAAGTTTGAAGATTGAGTAGAGTTTCAGAATACACTCAAATAAATATATCTTATTAGAAGTTTTGTTGTGTAGTATTGCTGACTGTTTTTAGGAATTGTGCCGTGTTTTGACGAGCCCATAAGGCGAGAGATTTATTATCCAACACGCCAAATTATTATTTCAGTGCGGGCGAATTTCGCGGATATTTCTGGAGTACAAATATCGCGAGATATTTGTACTCGTCTCGCGCATTATTTGTACTCTATGAAGTACATTTGGATAATAAATACATCTTATTAGACGTTTTGTTGTGTGGTATCGCTGAGTATTTTAACGAGTTGTGCCGTATTTTAACGAGGCTTTAGGGCGAGTCAAAATACAAACAGCGAGTAAAAATACTCCGCGATACTACACAACAAAACGTTTGATAAGAGATTTACTATCCAACACGCCGAATTGTCATTTCAGTGCGAGCGAATTTCGTGGGTATTTCTGGAGTAGAAATATCGCGTGATATTTGTACTTGTCTCGCGTGTTATTTGTACTCACGAAGAACATTTGGATAACAAAGTAAAGTAATGGATAATGCATTTTTATCCAGGTGAAGCGCACTGTATGTTTGTGGAATCTCGTAATACACGATAGGTCTCAGACGCCGAGTCTGTCTTCCTCAGAAAGAAGTTCAAAATGATAAAATGTAGCCATATCATAATCGTCATGTATTATATAAATTTTTGAAGACACTGCTGTGCAGAACTGAAGCTTTAACGGGGACTTCTCTGAACCATATTTTAGCACATTTGAGAACTGAATGAAAACGATTTATGTTGTCACAATATTATGGAATTGTCCCTAAACTGGAAAAGAGGGTTGGTAAAGAAATTCTTGAAAAGAGTAATTTCTCCCCTACCTTGCGATTACATTTTCTCCAGTGATGTTATCTTCAAAGTTATCTTATTCTTCTACGGTATTTCTGCTTTATTCGAGCGCCAGAAAGAACGTGTCGCGGTAAACAATTCACTGTATAAAAAATGTGGACATATTGTTGTTATTATCCATGCGAACAAATTCTAAATGACCACTAAAAACGTAGTATGGGAAACAGCGTTAATCAGTTTTAAAATTTCTTACCTTCGATTCCTTTTGTGAGGATTGGGCGAGGTTTTTGATGACAGGCCTGAGTAACTACGAATTTCTCTATCAGCCCTTTAAACGAAAAAATGGAGAGGTAGTCTGAATAACTAATTGCAAATGTTTAAATTCCATGGACGCAAAAAATGTTTTTTTTTTTCCTGTGGAATCCTTCACTCGGTTCTTTGGATGTCATAATTCACTGTCATTTAATATTATCTTTCTTTGTACATTTTAAATATCAAAAAGGAATACCTGAAATATATTTTCGCTGCTCCCTCACTTCGATTCAGATCGAGTGCCTTAAAACAGCAATGAAGTCATACACAAAAAGCAGGCTGCATACGGCTTTTCCAGATCATTGTCATAAAAATACATTCTAATTAGTGAGTTTTCCATTCATTTCAAGTCACTATGGACGACATCCTCAAATATATGCGCTATAACGTCAGGAATTGTGCCTTCAGCTAGTTTTGCATTTCTATAAATATAAAAGGTTTGACAACAAAAAGAAAACCAATAACATTTTATCCAAAGGAGGCTTCTTAAGGGGTTTTACAGTAACATAGAAAACATATATCAATAGACGCAATACAATGAAACCAGCAAAGTTGGAAAATTGAATTGATCATTTTGAGGTATGCTGTCGCCATGGAGATAGATTTTACGTCTTTTACTCTAAATTATACTACTACACCCAGTTTTCTTGCCTTAGTCCAAACATATTCAACAAAGATTTTGAAATCACATGTATGATTTGGGACTAGTTTACACTCCATTTCGTTCGCTTACCACTATTAGGCAAGATGCGGCACAGTGATCACGAAAGAGAAAATGACAACACAGTTTAAATCTTATTGCTAACAACTACAATAACAAAAATGATTTGCACTAAAAAGTCTTTGAAATCTCACTTGGAGAACAGATGTTATGTCTCGATCAATTCAAAGCTTCAACATCGCCTCTTGTGGGCCAAAATATGTACTGATGCCCGACCCAACTGCCGGATATCATAGTCATTTTTATTTTTTTTTTCTTTTGCGGAGGGGGGGGGGTGGGGGATAAGATCAGCGACACCTACCCAATCCTCCCTCGTTTTTATACTCCTCTGCTACTGTCGCACAGTTTAATAGCACGTTTTCTTTTACTAATTGAACACCTTAAAGCGGCCATCTTCTTTATAGGAGGCTTTCTAACATAAATGAACACAGTACGCATCTTCTGATTGGTCAAATCAGTTTCCAAGCGGATGCTTTTTTATAGGGCCCGCATTTGATCGGTGACAACTAGTTATGTCATAACATGGAAAGCGTTTTTTCCTGGCTCCAAAACACAATAAAATAACTGGAGACGTTGAGAAGAGAGGAAGGCGAGTGATTTTAAAACTTCTTCTTTAAAGTTTTTTTTATTTAGGCTCGTACAGCTTCTTTGAAAGCCTCTCTTTTTCAAAGCTTTCTTTTCCGTTAAAACCAGCTTATCGCATATTTTAGAACTGAGATATCTCAGCGCTACATCGCTTATCACTTATATATGTAGTTAGAAAACACTTCTCGAAACCGCCTTTGAACTCAGGGCTCTACAGGACAACATCGAATTGAACTTAACTTACACTATCTTTGAAGCTTTTCCTGGTACTGAAAAAGAGTTATCACATAAAATAACTAGTGTGCTAAACTAGTAGGATACATTTAAGTGAAGCAGTACTTTCGGCCTCATCCGCAGCCGTGGACAACTATAAATGACCAAGAGATTCTTCATCTAACCACTCAGAAACTTTCTCTTTTGATAAAAATTTTTCGCAATAATTCTCAGTTAATACCCCACCACACATATATTTTCCACTCATCCTGGCTTGTGATTCATCCTGACAAATCGCATAATTTGGTGAGAGGTCCATTGCAGCCGTTTTATTTATTTTGGTTTTGTTGCTTCTCTCGCCTGATGACTTCCATATTTCGTTTGTATAATTCTCATTATTAAAAACTGGATCATTGGATAATGCAATTCAAGACTTTTTATTGGCTTAGCCATTATGGTATATCTGCCAATATACCATAATCTACAAATATGGTAAGCGTACGCGTCAGCTTAAAATCAAAAGGGAGCTAAAAAATCCAGTTTCTTCCTACAAAATAATAATTTCTTGAGGGCGTTTTTAATAAAACAATTATTCCACTCGCGCTTGTTGCATATGAGATGATTATAGCCAACTCGGCGCTACGCGCCTCGTTGGCTATCTATCATCCCATATCCAACGCGCGCTCGTGGAATAATTGTTAATTATCCTGACAAGATTGTCACGAATGCTTGTTGTGATCCCTAAGGCTTCTTGTATGTGAAACTGCACCCTTGCTATCCCAACTGTGGTGTCGAATCTGAAGCTCAAGCAGTAATGCATCGTCCAAGTCATTACCGAAGTCACAATCACCAACTTTAGGTTGCGTAACACAAACACTATTGTCAAATTGCGTTACATCTTGTTTATTTCTTGGGACACCATCTTCGTTCAAGTTGTTCTCGTTTGTATTAAGCATCTCTTCCATTTCATCATTCCTAGAATCATTTAGCCTCTGCTCGCATTCAGATAACAACTTACAAAGCTCTGGATCATCAAAATCATTAGTTGAAAACTCGTCAAACTGAAAAATACAATAAAATACACGATTTTGAAAGATTTTTAAATGAAGTAAGAAAAGAGCTCATGATGAGGTTAATAAACTACACTTCATGAATGGTATTCAAATCTTTTACACAGGAGAGTGATTATTCAATTACCTCACAACTTGACAACGGATTGATTTCGTCTGGCTTTTCTGAAAGTAACGAAACGTTACAGGGTTTTCAAATTCCTTTTTTAAACATACGACAGTAGGCTATGACTAGGTTCTATACAATGAATACGTGAAGTTCATATATTTTGAACTGCGGTATTAAATACGTATGATGCACCATCCTTCGCAGTAGATAGCGCTATTTATGCAATAGCGAAAATCAGACCTGGAAAAAATCAGGCCTGTGCGGGATTCGAACCACTGACCTCTGCGATACTATCTACTGCGAAGGATCGTGCATCATACGTATCTAATACCGCAGTTCAAAATATATGAACTTCATATATTCATTGTATCTGATATATCATCACGGGTTTATTACGAATCAACTTAACGGCCTGCTCCCAGTTGGCTTGTTAGCTCAATTGGTAAAGCGCTGCACTAGTATCGCAGAGGTCAGTGGTTCGAATCCCGTACAGGCCTGATTTTTTTCAGGTCTGATTTTCGCTATTGCTTAAATAGCGCTATCTACTGCGAAGGATCGTGCATCATACGTACTAGCTTCTATGATAAAGAGACTTTTACCCATTCAATGCTTCCTCAAATAACGCAACCGATAAAGGTTTCCCAATGTTTGAGTAATTAATGGATGAATCTGAAATTTAGCTAAGCACTTCCCGCCGTTAGGAATATACTCCAGACTTCTCCCCGTTTATTTTTTAAGGCTCCATCTTTATTTTCGTACTTTTGCAAAGTCTTGAAAATGTTTCGCAAAAATCCACACCTTTCTTATAATTTTGAGAGTGAGCGTCTCTCGACTATCTCGTTGAAGGATTGTAAAACGCTAAAATAATGCTGGTAAAGATCTGAATATAGATAGAGAGATAGATAGATAGATTAGACAGATTAGATAAATTAGATAAATAGAGATTACGTAGGTAGGTAGATAGAAACTGAAGGTTGCTTCTCCAGTTCCTGGAAAAAACCCTGCCATAATTTGCATTTCAATTGGAATCTGTGCGAGAACTCTCCCTGAATCGTTTTTCCGCACTCTCGTTTTTAAGTCTGCTCCCCGACAAATCCTAAAAAATGATGTGTTTTCGGCAGCCAGAACATACCAGGGGAACGATAGTCAATCCCTCTACAGTCGTGGTAGTGGCATTTCTGGTAGTAAACACCAAGTCTCAAGTCTGCCACAATCCTGATATATATAAAAAAAAAATTAACTGCGTGTTGGTGTATTTTCCATAATCATTGATTCACCCTTCTTATAATTCATGGATGATATTTTGTTTATTAACCTCACTTTCTTTCAAGGAAGTTTGGATAGCTTCCATCATTCACCACTTGCAACGAGATGTGGGTATAAGTTGACTACTGTAAATCATGTCAACAACATAAGTGCCATGCAGTAGAATCGTCGTGATCCAAACCGGATGTAAACACATTGTAAGGCAAAGGAAATACATGCACTTTATATGATAAGCTGAATAACACGTGCATTCTGATTGGTTCTTACTTATGATCTATTAGAGGAGAGACGCATAGATGACGTCACCATTTACATTATTTGCTTTATAACAATATAAAATAAATAGATTTCAAGTTGTAATTGTAGATCACAGAAGACGTTCAAATGTGGAAAGACTTTTTTCTTATCACATTTTGACGTTACCTGTGACCTACTACAGAACAGATGCACGGAAACATGGAATCTGCTTGTTTATCATTGCTAAAAGAGTGGCTTTTTGGCTTACACCACGTTGTTACTCTTGTAACAAACATACTGAAAAAGAGAAAAAATATTCATATTTATTCCATGATATGCGGTCAAGTCAACATTCCAGAATTGTCATAGGAAGAAAAACTAGGTTGTAAAGGACAAATAACTATAATTGAAGAATGTGCCAAAACACTGGATACTTTTGGAAATGGAAAGACTCCTGGTAATGACGGTAACCTGCCAGATTTTACAAAACTTTTTAGAGCTCTGTAGGTGAGCTCATGACAGATATGCTTTTACCGTATTTACCCCTGTATAATGCGCGCCCATGTATAATGCGCACCCTTGTTTTTAACTTAATTTATCAGAAAAAAAAAGTTTTTCACGACAAAAAAGACAAGTTAAATACTCGTACAATTATTTATTAAGACAACAAGAATAAGAAATTTACTATATCGTGAACATCAATATCTTTAATTTGCTACTTAGTTATTTATGACATTATTGAAATCAAACTTAAGAACTTCAAGCGAGGCCTAGCTAATTTGACGATTCCATGGCCCAGTAAATATTATGAGTGAGCAACAATATGATTTTGTGTCATAACATCGTATCTTTAGAATTTTCAAATTTTCTGGCCGTAAAGTCAAGCAAACAACAATATAACCACGACGAATTCCACTGCGTGCCCTTAGTACATATAAGAAATTTGCGTGTTTTCGCCTATAACAGCAAATCAAGAACTGCTTTAAATAAAGCTTTTGTCCTGAAATATTTCTCGCTCGCTTTCTCCTTGCTTCTCATCGAAAAAATTCCATGTAACATGAGGTCTCTTCACATGCTGCCAAATTTGCATATTCAATTTGAATTCTGATCCACGTGCCTGTTTGCACACTTGAGAAAATATTTAGCGATTTTTGTCGTTCCTCTTGATTTTAGAGTAAATACTAAATAAGCACCTAGAGCCTTTCATTGAAAATAAGTTATTATATCAAAGCTTTAAATGTATTACTTTTTTTGTTGTGTTTTTAACATATGCAAATTGGGACGTGCGTGACAAACAATGGAATTCGTGTATAATACGCACCGCGATTTTGATCGTTATTTTTGTAGTAAAAAGTGCGCATTATACACGGCTTTTACCGGTAATTCTTCTTTTGACTCACGAGAAATATGAAATTCACAAGAACAGGCAATTATCACATTAGCTGATCTAACAGGTAAAGATCAAATGTATTTGGAAACTTGAGGGTGACTTTGCTAGTCAATGCTAACTCCAACCTTGCTTCTATGGTCATTACCATCAGAATCCAAAAATTCCTTCCTCGACTAATCCACTATAATCAGTCGAGTTTTATCCAGGGTAGATTTATTGGAGAGGTGGCTCACTCAATTCTCGACATTATCGATCATGCTGAGTTGTTTGAGATGTCTGGAATTCTACTGTTTATAGATTTTGAAAAGGCCTTTGGCTCTATTGACTGGGATTTTCATTATCAATCACTAGAGGACTTCAATTTTGGTCAGATCCTAATTAACAGGCCTTCTGACTGGGTGCGCGGGTGCGAAACCGCACAATTCGGTCAAACCCGCACATTCCCCCACAATCTGTGAAAATTCGCAAAAATTTCAATCAAAACGGGTATTTCTGTCGAGTATCGAGATTTCTAGAACATTTTAGACTATTTTCAGACTACCTTCAAAAATACTCTAGAATTTCCACGCTTTCATCAAACAACTCGTCGATTGCGTTATTCAAGCAACAAGGCGTTCTTACCGTAGCCTGCGCTTTGCTCGGCACTAGTCTACTTCTAACTCTATTTTTCATTGGCGGTTTGTACCTATGCTTTTCAAATAACGAATAAGAGGTGTTGTTGAATAAGGCCGCTGGCGTTGTGGCTTTCTCGTTCAAAGTGAAAAAAAGGAATGTTTATTCTTGGCATTTACAGAACGAATGGGTTGTCAGATATTAAGACTTTCGTAAATCGCAGTGGAGTAAGAAAACACGGCCTCCATCGACAGTAACTTTTACTGGCGAACTCAAATTATAGGGCGATCTCCTCGAGTGTTTTCGTTTAGCTCTTTCGATCGCTTTGACGAACAAAGAATTACTTCAAAATAAGTCCTAAAGTTCAGTCAATAAGATAAAAATAATTCAAAGTAAAATCTAGAAGTCATTTAGCCATTACAGGAGGAGTTTCACTTTGATATTACCAGAAAAGGTGTGATTTATGAGGAGAACCCGATGTTTACTTTAACAGGGAGTGGGATACGAAATATTTTGTTCGACGCAAGATTACGCAATCCTGCTCAATTACCCGCACAATTAACATTTTCTCCCGCACGATTCGCCTCTAAAAAAGTGCACAATTTTAATTTTTTTCCCGCACCTTGTCAGAGGGTCACCTAATAAGATGGATTAAACCTTCAATAATAAACTCTTGAATTGTGTTTAAAATAATGGGATATTTTCCAAGCCTTGGTCTTCTCAGTATAAATTATTCAATCGCATCTTGTTTACAAATACCAAAATATTTCATTGAGTCAGAGATGTGTTCCTTCCGTGCAATTTACAAAGAAGACTTGTATCATCGGTTTTAGGACTGCTCAGCATGCATAAGCCTTTTGGAACACGTTTTGCAATTGGTGGTCTAATTCTCATTGTGAAAATCTGAACCTATCTCTAAAAGAAGTTTTAATTGGCATTTTAAATAGAAATGAACTACTAAATTATCTGACAATGCTTGGTAAACTGTGTATATGGGATTTCAGGAGAAACAAGTCAATTAATCC
Organism: Stylophora pistillata; assembly: GCF_964205215.1. Taxonomy (NCBI): domain Eukaryota; kingdom Metazoa; phylum Cnidaria; class Anthozoa; order Scleractinia; family Pocilloporidae; genus Stylophora; species Stylophora pistillata. The sequence continues at coordinate 19,078,911 of NC_142520.1, forward strand.
GAAAGTTTCATTTTTGTACCGAAAGTAGAAGCCAAGAAAGAGAGTGAAAGACTTATTGCCTTAAGATATAAGCATCAAGAATTTAGGAAAAGATAGGAACCATTATGAATTGAAGTATTTGCACTGTGTCTGTGATGTGTTTTGCTATGACTATCCCTCTAGTATAATATATTATAAGTTAAGTATTAACTGTAATACGGGATTGTGAGTAATGTAAATTAAAAAATTTAAAATACATATATATTTTACAGCAGGTACAAAGATAATTGTGGCAAACTTAGAAAGGAATTAAATGTATCAAATATTCCGCACCATCAACTCGATATCACATCCGCAAGACACATCCATGTCCAGAAGACATTTGGGGATAATGGACAAGCAGATAAACAATTCAGGTCTTTTCCTTAAGGTAGCAACTTGATGTGTTGTAGGGTATAGGCACTGCCAATTTTTACTAGCTTTTCTAGAAATTTGGTACAAAAATGTGCACAGGTGTTTGTCTATAGAATTCATCTGAATAGAGGAACAAAAAATTAATGTTTTTCAAGAGTGAAGTTCAAGAAAAAAGTGTGGGCTTGTAATATTGTCAGTATGCCCTATTATCTTCAAGTCTTTTCTCAAATCAAATGTTAAGTTTGAAAATTTATGAACATGAGAAAGATCACCAGTACTCCCCAGTGTTAGTTGGGGCACTCTCAGTCATGTGATGCATTTAGACCAACAGAATTTGAGTGAAGCTACTTAATGGATTATAATGAATAATGTGTAATTTCCACTTAGATAGTTACACGAGGAAGAAGAGAAGGGAAGTAGATTTTGAGAAAAATGAAAAAAAAAACACTTTTGCTTTGGTAAATTGAATTCATTTCAATACATTTGTATCAGAATTAAATTTAAAGCTGACAACCTGAACAAAACTGGAACATAATAAAAAAGAAGTTCAGACTTTCTCCTTGAAGCTCATCTTTTCTCTTAATTATTAAAAATTTTGTCTTATTCACAGCAGTGGTGCTTCCAGTTTTATCATTATCTAAACAAGAAACGCTGAAGAAGGGCCTTAATATCCAGGGCGTCAGTGGGCTTGTAATAATCAGATTTATGGATTTTCTTGTTCACAAGTAGATGGGCCAATAACTGGGGTCCAGGGTTAAACATGTGTATGTGGCAGTTTACATTATCCCCTCCTCCTCCCACTAAAGAATTTTTATTCTTACCTGCATGAAGCCACTCCTTTAAACAAATCCAGTATGTTGTCATTTGCACCAAAACTTTCCCTGCTGGTCATCTCTGTCAGCAGCATGCACTATTACTTCAATCTGCCATGAAAAATATCAGCATGTAATTATCTCCTGCTGTACAAAAAAAGTCACTCAAATGACTGGAATTGAGGCCACTACATGCATGTACCCTGTTATTTATTATAATCACAGAGGGGAGTGCTGTACCAGCAACTAAAACACTGAATTCTGTAGAATCAATATGACCATCCTACACAACTGTGTAACACGAGTGGCGATATTGAGCAACCATGTCACCATTCCCGCTTTCTCAAACTTTGCTGAATGAACTTGCTTTGTTTCTTGTTTGGAATAATGGCCGCAAGATTTGTAATATAATGTGGTGAGCGACGAAGATGTAAATGCATTTTCCAAACAAGAAGAGGAAGAGAACACGAAAGTTAAAGAAAATGCTGCACGATTTAAACATTTTCAATTAATGAATTGCTTGATACATTTTGTTTCGCGTTCGTCAATCTACTATACTGAGGAAGGAAACAATTCATTTTATCGATTTCCTGCCTCATTTTATGACCGATTTTGAGGGAGGTAAAATGACTTGGCACTATATTTCAAAGGAAGGATTTTAAATGTTTCAAATAATCTCAAAAATTTCGTGGTGTTTGTACGTTGTGACTAACGAAAGAGAAAACCAAAATTAATAATCAAATGGTTGGTCCATGTTTGAGTAGTCCAATGAGGTTCTGTCCGTGGACTTGAGGTCATTGTTTTGTCCACCAACCCATTGCTTGGTGATCAGTTCTTTGAACATATGTTAGAGAGTACGTAATTCTCCTAATAAGATACATTTCATAGACATTGAATCGGTTGAAAATCTTTTCAAGAACTCTCACCTGTCGAAGTACAAACGAGAATTTTCATCGACGTGGGTGGTAGCTATTTCACACATTCGATGTACAAAATAAAGAGGAGAATACTTTTTCTCTAGCACAGGTTACCAAATGTAACACAGCTGTCCAAACGAACAGTCCAGACTAAACAGCGCGACATCAGTTCCTTCACGACCAGAATAAAATTTCGTCCATCATTTTGAATGTGGTTCTAAGGAAACTGGGTCGAGAGGTAATCACGGCCAATCAGGAATAAGGAAGTGCATTCAAAGAAATCTTCGCTTTTGATTGCAAAATCTGCATTTTGACTTTCAAATCCAGACTTCGCATTTTACGGTATAACATGAAATCCAAAAACGGAATACGACGTTGAGAAAACCTTCCTCAAGGTGGATTTGAAATCCAACTCCGGATCGCATGGATTTCTATGTTTCACTACTTTTGGGAAATCTAAAGAGGGATTTGCAAAACTACAGCTGTTGTAGGAGAGGTCTCAGTAAGATTCACCTGGAGCTGTAAAACGGCAAAGGTATTAGCTTTCGTTCATTAGCTCTGTATTTTGAATACAAATCAATCGTTACGGACGGACTTTCAGCATCGAAATCCGTTCGTCCTTTTCATGTTTTAGTCAAAAATCCCAAATCTGGAATTCCAAATTGAAATCCAAATTTCCCAATCGGAAGCACGCCGAGGTCAGAGTCGTTTTCCCAACATTCCACTTGTATTCGCAGTTTTTTGGACTCTTTTAAATAGAAGAAAAGTTATTCTCATAAGGTCATCAACTTAGGGCAGAAACAATTAAAATGCCTTTGGCTTTTCGAATATCAAGGCTATCTTCGGCTGCAAGTTTCTTTAAGGTTACTTCCTACCTTGAAAAGCCGAAAAAAAATGTTCTTTTATTGGACTAGATTGAAGTTACACATTTTACCTAACGTTTACAAAAAGAAAAATTTAAAAATCTCAAAAGGCATCCGACTTATTTAGGAAAACGTATTTTCAAATAAAAGTTGATAAATAAGGAAGGCGTCATAATCTGTTAAAGAGGTGAACCCCCGGCGGGAATATTGGCGGCAGCTTCATGTTATTTCCATATTTTGTTAACATCGCGCACTTATCAAAAGCCACACGTGGAAGTCCTCTACTAGTGGAAAGTCTTTTCTCAAAAAACATAAATCAAAATTAAAGAGGAGACCCCGAGCAAAGAAAAAAAAATGGTCCAAAGAAGAGAGAAATGGCACCATTTTGTTAAGGGGAAAAAAACAGTCACGGCACTCCTCTCCACGCTGGCATCCAGACTGCAAAGAAAACAAGAAAGCGCCCTCAAATCTACATTTGTCCTACATAAGGTTAAAAACGAAGTTCCTTTAATAAGCAAGTACCGGTCTTGATACCAAACATAGGCAATCGCCTCCAATCGTATGAAATCAAGAATAAACCTACCCAAGGGAACTCATTTCAGCGATAACGGTATAAGTTAAGCTGTCTTTCGATTTGCTGATTTGCTTTCAGCAGTTTCTCCAACCTCACTTTTTTTTTGCCGCGGGCTTTTCCCTCGCCAATTTTTCCCATTACTCAATGTTCAACAGAACGAGATAAAAAAAAAAAAAACCTGACTGCTATGCAGTACTTTTCCTGGGAAAATTTCGATCCGATTGTCATTGATGCCAGGAGGTCCCGTCTTCCCATTGGTTCGCTGTTTCAGGAGATAATCTCTTGGTTTGGCGCTATTTGTTCACAAACCTTTAGGAACTAAAATCTCGCATTTGGTTTTGAGGATAAAGGAAATATTTGCTTGCAAATAGAATTTTTATGCTTCTTCTCCCCGTTGTGTACTTTTTATTTCTTTTGGGGGCCTGGGACTTGGGGTGGCATTTATTTGGATTATACCCAATACCCTTTAGGACACTTGTGCTTGCCAAGTGACCAGGCTCCCATGTGAGCGTCACTCCGTTCCATCTTGATGGTGGTTAAAGACGTGGTTTCCTACCAATCGATGCACGGATCCCAGCTAAGACTCGGAGCAGAATTATTCAAAATGAATTTGTTGATTTTGGCTCCCTTCTTATTCATCCAGCTTTTGAGGACAAATTTCGCATCACACTCCAACCCTCCCAGGAAGGCTCTTCCCCATCGTTAGCTCTTGAGCCAGTAAACAAAGCTAAACGTATTACATCAATAGATGTTTGGCTCCAAGCTTTTCATGTTTATGTGGGTATTTTAACTGCACAGTATCCCCATGAGGCTCCCGGGCTCATGAAGTATGGGGCTACTGTTCAAAATCTGGCTGCTAGGGGCCATAATTGGCGTTATTATGATGAAAACTTCCGTTTTTTGCGCCAGTCTGAGGCCACCTCTCTTCCCTGGGGATCTGTACATTAGGAATTGTGGTTGAAGTCTCAGACTAATGCCAGCAAATCCATTCCAGCAACTAGCCTTGCTAAGAACTTTGATATCCCTCGGGGCTATTGTTTTAAGTTTCATAAAGGGGGTTATTGCTAAGGATGCTCCTTTAAGCACTCATGTGCTAAATGTGATGGTCCACATCGGGCTATAAATTGTAATTTTCGTGCCTTTAGCAAAGGACACGCTTCCAAATTGTCCAAGCAACGCAGCAATAACACCCCTAGCAGCTGGATCACTCCCCAACCTACTTCCTCGGGAGCTTCCAACACCCGTCCACAGTGATCGTTTGCAATTTTTTCTTTCTGGGTATATCCCTTCCGTAGTAGAGCTTTAATCCAATGGTTTTAATTATGGCTTTCCCTTGTACTATGAAGGACCGCGAGACTCTTCATGTGCTAAAAACCTACTTTCTGCAATCCAATACCCTGAGGCAGTTGATGCCAAACTAGATAAAGAAATTGCCGCTCATCGCATTGCAGGCCCTTATTCCTCTCCACCTTTTCCCCATTTTCGTATATCTCCACTGGGTTTGGTTCCTAAAAAGACAGAGGGTGAATTCCGTTTGACTCACCACCTTTCTTTCCCTCAAGGTTCATCATTGAATGATGGCATTTCTTCAGAATTTACTAGCGTATCCTATGCTACGGTGGAAGATGCCATTCATATCATCAGAACTGTTGGCCACGGCTGCATGTTTTATGGCCAAAACAGATATTAAGAATGCTTTTCGAATCATTCCTATTCAACCCCAAGATTACAACCTTTTGGGGATTTGTTGGAGAGGATTTTATTATTATGACCGCTGTATACCGATGGGGTGTTCAAGCTCTTGCAAAACGTTTGAAATTTTTTCTTCTGCCATAGAATGGATTGCCCAAAAGAAACTGCATATCGATCACATTTTGCACCTGCTGGATGATTTTCTCATTGTCTCCCCCTGTCCTGATTTGTGTAAACAACAACTTGATTTATTCTTAATGCTCTGCCAATATCTGGGCATCCCTATGGCGCCGGAAAAAACAATTGGCCCTTCATCAACAATTTCATTCGCAGGTATTGAATTAGACTCGGTCCTTATGGAGGCTCGGCTGCCTCCTGATAAGCTAGTAAAATGTCAGGACTTAATTTCCGGTTTTCTCAGGCGTCGCAAGGTTACCTTACGAGAGATACAGTCGTTGACAGGTTTATTGAACTTTGCCTGTACATTAGTTGTTCCTGGTCGTGCATTTCTGCGTCGTCTTATTGATTTGACAATCGGTCTTCGGCGTCCTCATTTCCTTATCAGGTTGACTCAAGAAGTTAAAGCAGATCTTAAAGTCTGGCAGCAATTTCTGTCGGGTTTTAATGGTCGCTCCTTTTTTCTCTCAGTTGATTGGGCTAATTCACACCATCTCAAATTGTATACCGATGCATCCGGTGCCATAGGCTTTGGGGCAGTTTTTGGCGGGCATTGGTGCTATGGGGAATGGCCCGCGAGGTGGCGTCATCGCAACATAGCATTTCTTGAATTTTATCCCATTGTCCTAAGTCTCCACCTCTGGGGACATACTAATAAGAATCAGCGTGTTTTGTTTTTTACTGACAATGAAGCATTGGTCCATGTTATTAACAAACAGACTTGTCGTGATAAGGACTTAATGTTCTTTGTGCGTAAGCTGGTCCTAGTTTGTCTTAATTACAATATATGTTTTAAAGCTAAGCATGTCCCAGGCTTACAGAATAAGCTGGCTGATTCTCTTTCTCGGTTACAGTTGCAGATTTTCAAACAACTGGCACCAGCTTACATGCACAAAGCTCCCACGGTCATACCTCCTCATCTGCAGCCACTGAGTTGGCTTCAATAGCTTCCTTTTTACTTCGCTCCAGTCCTCAGCCCTCATCCATACCAACTTATCAGCGTGCTTGGAAGCTTTTCCACCATTTTTTTGTTTCTACCTTTCATCACCCTTTTCAAGCATTGCCTATTTCACCTTCCTTTTTGGCCTTATTTATTGCTTATTTGTTTCGTTCACAGTATGCTCCATCCACTGTGATGACCTATGTGTCATGTTTGAGTTACTGCCATAAGCTAAAGGGCTTTTCAGATCCCTCTAAAGTTTTTTATGTTGCTCAGATGCTTAAAGGTTTTCACAAAGTTGGCTTTCGCCTTGACAGTCGTCTTCCCATTACACTGCCCATTTTAGCTAAATTAATTTTTGTGGCACCTTCTTTGGTTGGTTCTCCTTATCAAATTTGTCAATTTCAGGCAATGTGTTCACTAGCACTCTTTGCCTTTTTACGAATTGGTGAAATGACTTCAACTAGTGGGCGGAGTGATATTTCTCCCTTACAAATTTCGCATGTTAGTAAGCTGCTCAGCTCTTCAGGGGATTTGAATGCTTTCAAGATTACTTTTGGTAATTTTAAACATAGTTACAATGCTCCCCCTTTTTCCATTTTGGTGTCTCGTCAGCCACAATCCTGCCCTGTGGAGCTTTTAGCCAAGTATTTAGCAATGCGAGGGACCCGACCGGGTGCTCTCTTCATTACAGTGGATGGGGCTCCAGTTTCTCGGTCTCATTTTTCAAATCAGTTGTCATCTGCCGTACAGTTTTGTGGTTTGTCCCCCTCAGTCTACAAGGGACATAGTTTTCGAATTGGCGCTGCTTCTCATGCTGCAGATAAGGGGTTATCCGATGCTCAATTCCGTCTCTTAGGGAGATGGAAATCTAATGCATTTCTTAAGTATATTAGAACACCTAATCTTTGCTCTTAAAGCTTTTATTTTCTCACCATCCAGCAGGTGCAATTGCCTCAGTTTACTATTTTCTTCCACCTGCAGTATTAGGTAGTAGGGGTGGTTCTTACTTTTGGTGTAGCCCAAAATATTCTTTCTTCTTACTTGAGTAAGGAAGGTTCATGTAAATTGTCCATTAACACAGGACTATCCATTGTTGATATGGGGCATTAGCTAGCATGAGCAGCTCTTGCCTTGGGTTGGCATTGTGTCAAATGCATCGAAGAGGTTAAGTGAGGCGTTTAAGCATTATTTCACTTATTTTGTTTAGTATCCTACTGTTGATCTGGGGCATTAGCTAGCATGGGCAGCTCTTGCCTGGGGTCGGCATTGTCTCAAATACACCGAGGACGTTAAGTGAGGCGTTTGAGCCTTATTCCACATATAGTTTAGTATCCAACTGTTGATCTGGGGCATTAGCTAGCATGGGCGGCTCTTGCCTTAGGTCTAAGTCTCATTATACTTGTCTTTTCTTATCCTAATGTTGATCCAGGGAAGTAGCTCGCATGGGTGGCCCTTGCTTGGGGTGGGCACTTACTAGCTTACCTTCAGATAGTCTATTCAACGGCATAATGGTTGACTATTGTGATTCCGAGCATTAGCTTGCATGGGCGGCTCTTGCTTCTGTGCTGCGCTTGCCTGGGGTGGGGCGGCATGTGTGCGGTCACATGCTTTGGTGTTTTCAGTGCCCTCACCTTTACTGGGCCAAACTTTGTATCAAGGATTTAATTGAACAGTAATTTTAAATAAATGCGGCTATGGGATTTTGCCCATAGCCATTTACTCCAATTGTTGATTGGTTATAATTTTTCCCAGTAAACATAGCTCAGGCGAGGCAGCATATTTGGGTTGTTCATATAATTTATATGGGAGAAAAGGCATAAAGGAAATATTTGCTTGCAAATAGAATTTTTATGCTTCTTCTCCCCGTTGTGTACTTTTTATTTCTTTTGGGGGCCTGGGACTTAGGGTGGCATTTATTTGGATTATACCCAATACCCTTTAGGATACTTGTGCTTGCCAAGTGACCAGGCTCCCATGTGAGCGTCACTTAAACTAGACCAAAATCTTTCATTGGCCTTAATGCACATTTAATTGGAACTTAAACCTGGTTAAATAAACGTATCCTTTTAAGTCAAGTTTAAGTTCCTTAAACCCGACTTAAACTTTCATTTGGATTTTATGCTCGTTTAATATTGCTGAAATGTCGATTAAATTTGGCATTTCACCCAGTGTTGTCTGTTTCGACGAATTATTTCGCCTTTCTTTTTCGAAATTCTTCTGTTCTTACAGCCAGGCTTTCTTTCTTGGACTTTCGATTTCAGTCTCCACCCATTCACAGTATAGTCGGCCAAGGAGAGACCTAAATTAAATTTACCGCCATACCTAGAGGCTGTGTTAAGGATTTCATTGAAAGGCAACAAAAAATGTTATCATCATTTGCTTTAGATGTACATCACCAGACTTATAAATGTTTAAATCAATCTCATCACATTCATATCTACCAAAACAGCAACGAAGCCCTAAGTTCTCTTACCTTTTTCAATATCGCAAGAAACCAGAATTGTTTTTTCCGTTCTATCAGAATAAGGCCAGTATTCGCCAATGGTCGCTTTTCTCATTTCACTCGCAAGTATCTCTTCACATGTTTCCACTCGGAGTTCAGGAATGGAACCAATAGGGACTGGCGACGGAAACTATTTTCATCAAAGAACAATTCTAGTTGTGCATTTTCCCTCTGACAGTAAAACTAAACCTATGTACCTACTCAAGTAAATGTAAGTTTTAAAGTTATGGGGTCATCGGGGAAACTGTCCGATCGTCTGTTAAAACTAATCTGCTTCACCTGTTTTAGTGTGCAGGTAGAAAAGAATAGAAATCTCAAAACGCGAGCATGGAAACTACAACGTTGCCTTCCGACCTTCGACGTCGGGTCGGAGAATGCTTTCTGGCTCCAATGTGGAAAGTACTTTGGCCTCGCAAGTATAAATTTAGAGCAAATTCCTATCATTCATTCTTGGTCTTACTTTCAACAATCTAAGAGCCATTATCGTTCAGATATGTTTCACTTTAATGCTGGCGCTTTTCCATGCTTAAAACTCACCTCTTTTCGTATTACTCTTGACATAATAGCTTTCAGAATTTGGCACAAATTAAAGTTCTTTGGTCGGGCCTCCTTAATCCGATTGTTTAGTTCACATAGATCCTCTGAAATGACGTAGTTGAAGCTGTGACATCGAAAATCATCATTATATGCCCGATTACATTCAGCTGCATTCGAAGATTTCATCGTTTTAAAAGTGTCTTCGAAGCATCATACCCAGAATGGCATGCTCATCCCTTTTGCATTCTTGAGCGAAAATTTCGCAAAAGTGGCACAGTGTAATTACAATACAAAAACGCATCGTCCTCACCACTGCCTCTTTCTTTCCTGTTAAATAAATTTCGACTTAAAATAAAAGACCAATATTATACAATAATGCTTAGAACTAAGAAATTTTTTCGATCTCGTCAAAAATGCGCGTGCAATAAGGAACAAAATAGGAAAAACAAAACCATTTAAAACAAGCTTTATTTGTTCGACTTAAATGCAGCTAAGATATATTTATGCCCGTATTTTGAATGCGGGAAACTCCAAAGCTCCTAAAAATGGCGCTGGCAATATAATATTGGTGAGAAGATTCAACTTTTGAACAGAGCAAGAACAAATATCACCAGTAAAAATTGTAGCGATTGTACTGGACTGTTTTTGAAGTAGCTTTTTTTCAAAATATCTGAGCGGGTGCTTTATTTAAATTTTGCATGCCTTGTTTGCTGTCAAAGATGGATGAAAATGTCTCCTGTAGTGGAAACTGTTTGTAATATTTTTACCCTGAGATAAAGCGGAAAGCAATTGTTTATGTAACATTTTGCCAGTCTGTTATTACCTTGGGGAAGATCTACTGTCTACTATAATAGCGTATTGCGGCAAGTAACAACATTAACCAAACGTTGATTGCGATTGAAAATTTTGATTTTGCTCAAGGTATACATCTAACAGCATACGCAGTCAATAATAAAAGTGATCGTAGCCGAGTTGAGTTTCTTGTTATTGACTTTTATTATTTTACGTTATATATTTATACTGACTGTAGTCAGAATTCCTTTCAATTGCGGAGGTAAAGGTAAAGGCGTAACATACGACGGGATACAGAAGGTCGGGCATATCTAAATCAAAATTAAACTTTCATTCTTTCTAAGAGTCTTTCGATGAAACCAATGTACTTACTCCAGCTTTAGTCAATGCATGTGTTGAATTTGATTGATGGTTTTCCAAGATTCTCCCTTCTAGAGAAGACCATCTCACGTTGTGGTTTTGAGTAGGACGGTCAAGGGATGAACAAAACGCAAGAGCAGAGCACTTGCTCTGCTCATTGAAGTTCCATCTGTTGTTGTTTTTTTCTGCTTCTTTCTCGTTGCCTTTTAAATCGCGGATTCCTAAGAGAACTAGGGAACTTTAAGCCCTCAGAGTGCCAATGTTGATGGAAATTAGTTTATACTCCTTATAAGAAATTTGGCGAATAGGTTAATGCTAAAACCGTTCTCAGCGGCGTCAGACTACATCTCTAGGGAAAGTTATATGAGCAGTGTTGAATTTCAAACAGAAACGTAGATAACTCGCCGTTAAGCCCGGTTTCATATAATCGTCCTTGTCGCAACAGTCGTCTCTGTCGCTTGAAATACTTGGAAGCAACAGGGACGATCACATGGAAACGCTCTTGCGATCAGCCGGGACGATCCTTGCGACAGAAACGATCGGTCGTCCGAGATAGACTCGAGTTCTATCCTTGCGACTGAGACGACTGGAAATGACTCAGAAGCGATCGCATATTTTTAATGGAAACCGGTGAACACGACCCTTGCGACAGAAGCGACGCGACATATCCCATGATGCCCCGGATTAATTACAGCACGTAATTGAAAGTGGTTAAAAGCTCAAGCTTACTTGTAGTAATACTCGCGATCTTCGTCTTTCATCTCTTGAAGGAGTGTATGAAAAATTCCAAGACGTTCTCTCCTGGAATATGGTCCGAACCTAAAACCGATGCTTTCTTCGATGTTCTCTCTCGCTTCTTCTTCGCAAAACATTTCGGAGAAGCAAAAAACATGCCAAAAATCTTATTCTTCGATCGACTGCCGCCATTTTTATTTTGGTTTTGGCGGTAAAAAGTGACTAGTCCCAGTCTTTCCACTATTTGATCCGATACATACGACTTAATGGAAACCAGTTATCGCAAGGATCGCTTCAGTCGCGTCTGTCGCTTTTGCCGCCCCGGTAAACGGCAGAGACGACTGTTGCGACAGGGACGATTATATGGAAACCGGGCTTTGGGGTTCCCTTTCTCGAAGCATTCACATTTTTGCTATTTCATGTTGTTGTTTTGAAGAGGAAAGTTACATAGAATGTATTCAGAGCACTGAAAAACAAACGTAGCGAAGTAGCGTAACATAAAACGAAACAAAATCTGCATCATTTTACCAGATTTCTCAATTCATCTTATCCGACAGCCCATCTGTAACAATTCCATTGTTTAGGTTTGGCGAGAGGGGCGAAACACTCTGTTGCGCTCACTCCGCTCCCCTGAAAAACGCCATAAAAGAACCGAATTTTTTAAACGGCCTTCAACTTTTACAAAAAATCACAAGTCCAGCTCTACTTGAGATTCAGGGCCGTCCCTGTACCCCTTCCCAGACAGAGTCAATAGCACTGCAGATTAAGCTTAAGCAAGACTCAATACTTTCCTGACAAAAGACTCAAGCGTAAGGTCTAAAAGGTGTTTTATTGAAGGCTATTGTTTATAGTAAAGATGACTCCTTTATTGACAATTTTATAGCTTGGTACAATGTTCTAATCTCGGTGCCATATCCCTCTAAAAGCCACTTTCATGTTCAGGTTATTCTTACTGTAAAAGCCTTGTTTGACGATCTCATTTGGACCATGCTATCAAGCAGTTTGAATATCACGTGCTACAATGAGCTAGATTTCTCAAAATGAGTTAAAAAATCTACAAATGAACTACAAAATTAAACACAAATCACTACCAAATATCTAACTTAGTGATATTCGTAGACCTTATTTTATTCTTTTATTAATTTTTTTATTTTATTTTCAAGAGAAATATGAATAATATAAGAGTAATATACTTGGACGTCACTTAAAGTCCTAATGCCTATCATGCTCGCAAACAAGTTAAAAAATCTAAGAAATCAGCTAGGTTATTGATAAACTACGAAATCTCTCATAAGCGATGTCAACCTGTGTAATTTTTTTTTTTCATGCGATCACTTGTTCTATTCATTCGTCTATTTATCGACAAGAGATACCCATGAAACTCAATTGTTAGATTCGCAGCTTGAGTGCAAAATACTCGCTAATGAGTTTTGCAGAAAACTATTTATGTTGTTGTCCTACCAATTAACTCATAACTGACTTAAGTACCCAAACGTTTGTCCAAGTTATATAATGGATCCTCTCGATCAGTCGTGGAAAACGTCCTAACATTGCGAAAGTAGACTTCACTTTCCTTTAAAATTACCATAATGCTTGAAAACGAGTCAAAAAGATTATAGAAATGAGCTACTTATATCACTTAATGCCTGAACACTAGTTGGTAATGTGCTATTCCGTAAATTGTTCTCCTTTTTTTGTGCCATTTTTATTCTTATTTACTTTCATTTAGAGATACTGATAAAGCAAACAAAACAAAACCAAAAAAAAAAGAAAAACAAACCAAACGAAACAGAACAAACAAAGCAAAGCAAAGCAAAACAAGGCAAAACACAACAAAACAAAAGAAATGAAAACGAAACAAAAGCATAAAAGGAAACAAAAAATGCAACATTTTACTCTGATTACTACTAAGTATCTGCCATGTGAACGGTACGGCTGTCTAAGTTGTATAGCCACATTCTAAAAACTCTTTTTTAGTCTCAAAACGCGCATTAGGTGCAAAAATACTCCTAAATTTGTTTTGAGTTAACAATCAGCCACAGAGCTTTGTTATACTAATAAATCTCTTGACATATTTGCCTCAGGATCATACTAATTTTTTTTCTCTAAAATTAGTTGATTTTTTTCTTAAACTAGAGATACCTATGACACTTAACCGTCGATACGCAATCTAAGTGCTAAACATTTGCTTTTGTTAATATGATATATGTCATTTTATCAAAGTACGGTTTAAAAAAAGAAATCTGAGGTAGAACCTACTCTAGAAAAAAGTTATTCAGGAAATTGAAATATTGAATCCCCCCTAGACTAGAGGAAAGCCCCGAAGAAGGCTAAAAAAGTTATAATTAAAATCAGCTAATATTCATATTTAAGACCACTGAGGCATTTTCCTACTCACTTTAAGTTAATCTTGTGTACTATTAATGATAGGAAAATAACTTCATTAAAAAAAAATCAGCATGCGGGCGTGATTTTCGGTGTTTAGCCGCTTTCCAGGTGAAGCCGTCAGGCAGCTTAAACTTCTTTCTCAAATCTATGATATCTTAGTATATGCCGGAAATAATAGACCTACAATATCAGCTAGCTAGACATATATCGCAATTGAGCACAAAAAGAATATGGAATCAGACCAAATGAACTCTGAAACACAAACAGAACTGTCACTACACGCAATTTCAGAGATGGCGCCCAATATCTTTGATACTAACTATACCATGCTACGAGTTATATAGCTAAGGAATCAATTAGGTAAATTAAAAAAAAAAAAACTGTCAGATTGTGTTGACTAAGATATTTCCACAGACACTGTACTTGATCGTTACTAGAATTACTTTTTTCTATTTCTTGAACTATTTGTTTCTTTTCTCCAGCCCTGACGGTCTCTTTGCTGATGAAAAGAGGAAAAGTACACAGATAAATGATTTCAAAACGTATCTAATTAGTTGATTACTTGACCTGCCTATCAAATAGTCGCTTTGGGCTGTCTGTTCCAGCCAGGCAGCTAAAAAATGAGATAAGCGATTGCCATGCCAACCATTTAAGCGTACAGTCAGGCTGACATTCCGGCAAAAAGTCAAGCAGAAAGTCGAGCTGATAGACACAGCAGCAGTTAGGTAGACAGCCTGCCTGAAAATCAAGCAGTTAAATAGTTAGATCATCTGTCAGCCATGGTCAGCCCAGCAGTCATTAGCTCAATGTAATCTGAATGCTTACTCGTCAGCCGGCCAATTGATCTGTCAGCCATACTGTTATATAAAAACTCGTTACGTTGGCTAACTTAGATTATCAAATTTAAATTGTTTTACTAGTCAATAAGCAGGGTAATAATTCGAGGAGGGCAGGTAGATGCGAGTTAACAAAGGATATGCAGCAGAGGGCACTCATAGAGCCCGCTAGCCACACAGGACTCGTTTTGATTTCACTTTTTTGAAGTCATACATCGCCAAAATCAGAACGCAGATCGACGCGTATGTAAAACCGTAACCAGGACATTACAATCATTAGTAGTTACAGTGCTATGTTCTTCGCCAGAGCCCGCTTCAGTTATATCAATTGCAGTCAGAATATCGATTTTGAGCCTTGTTAGATGGACCATAAGCTTTGAATAACACATGGAAGTTTACTCTGTTTAACTGGGAAAGAAAGTCTGGGACTCATACATGTATTAAGAGGTTTAAGTAATCAGGAGGCAACCGTCCATGCATGTACACCGTAATACATCAAGACAAAAATAAGATATTTTTACCCTTCATTTTAAATGATATATATATAAGACTAATGTCGTACAGTGTAACTTTGATAAGATATCGATCAAAACGCGAGTTCTTTTCTGGGCTTTGTTTTCCACACCCCTTCAGTTAGTGGTATTCAGTATTAAAGCAAACATAATAAAGATTTACCTTGGCTCAAAAACAGAGAACTAAAGCCTGGTATCAAACACCTCTTCCTCCCCTGGATGAACTACGAAAAGACACGGAAATACAAAATATCGTAATATGAATATATTATTTCTAACACAATGCTCGCTTGTCTGTGTTGAAGTGTTTATCAAAATCATTATTTATATTTTCTCTATTTAGTGTAAATTTGAGCAAGTACCTGTCAAGTTATAGATGTTATAAAAAGGGAGTCACCCAACAAATTCAAATGTGACATACATCAAATTTCAGTACTTCAAGACAGATTTTGGCTCCTCATTAAGACGAAGTATAATAATACCTACTGTTTTCATTTTTCTCTCGAATCAGTCACCTCGGATGTGGATCACCACGTTCCGACTTTCTTTAAGCGATAAGTTGGAGTGATTATGTGTCACTTTATGAACACTTTGACTCTATGTTGGCGGATTTAGAGGGTATTTTACCTTCCTTTCCGATCTCTAAGTCAGGCTCAAGCTCCTTCTCTTCCTCTTCAACTCTTTGAACATCTGAAGGAGATGATGTATTTGACAAACACTATATTAGTATTGAGTTGTTCAATCTTCTTTCTATTTAAGCATGTTAAAAAATCATTAATTTTTCCAGTGAATGTAAAGATGAAAGATATGCTTCAATAATTAAACCTCTTGCCCTAACCTCATGAGTGACCGATCAAATACCACCCTCTTCTTTACCTTTGTCACTGAGTAATGGAACCAATGTCGTCAAATGTATAAAGTGGTCTTCATAGTAAACCTAACCCATGGCCCTTCCATTAAGCCAATTAATTGCTCCAAATAGCTCTTAAGTCCAAACAAAATATAGAAATGATATTGAAGAAAACTTGCACTGTATGTAGAAAAAACTGAACCTACAAAATGATGTCTATTTGAATACTTGTAATCGACAAGGTGATCGAGATGTTGGGAGAATCACTAAGTAATCGAGAGAGTTGAAACGCTCAGAGTTAGAAATTGCGACCTCTAAAAGCCTTGGTGAGGGACCACCAGTTTAACCGATCTCCATTGTCTCTGTTCCCTCAAGTAGTGAATTAGTGCATATACAAGGCCTACCCGTCTATGCCCCTCAACCCAATCGAAGCAGAGAGTCTAAAATGACCGAGGCCAAGTTAGATGTAAGATGTGTGTACTTAAAGATGCAGTAGTCCTCATTCATTTAATCTTGTTCGTTTTAAAGGAATTCAAAAGATATTTTTTTAAAGTTTCTATTAAGTCGAATATATTTTTTTATTAACTCATCTAGAGCCTTGTTATCTTGATCGACCAGTCAAAACTCCACCTTTACCTTTGCAACTTGGCTCTGGAATCCCTTCGCTCTCCGCTTGCTCCTCAGATTTACCTGTTGTGTGATAACAAACGGTTATTGATTAGAACTAAGTAAAGTCGCTCAAAGCGACGAATAGAGTGCAATTAAGTAACCCTCGTGGCCACTGAGTAGGTCAACACAATTATAGTCAAATTAATAAGGTGCGTCATATAAAAGAACCCGGCAAATGGCCCGCAAGTAAGCCAGGTACATGGCCTCGTTGGCTTTTAACTTCATACAAAGAAAAACGAAAACAAACAAAAAACAAGAACTTGCACTGTATGCGGTATTAAAAAAACGTGCTATATGATGCACCGTTCCGAAAGAACTCATCGCTCTTACCTTCCTCAGTTGGCTCTTCGGTATCAGGAATTTTTTCTTCTTCTTGAGCTACAGAAATACGTCATAAAGAAAAGGTACTCATAGAATGATGTTACTATTTTTTTTTCTTTTTTCATTTTGGGAAGATCATCATTATTCAAAACAACGACAACTTCAAAATTTAAAGGATTAAGGAGAAAAATGACCCCTTAGATTCACCCCAAGTAGCGGTATGTATAAACCTCCATGAATAAGAAATAAATATATCTTATTAGACATTTTGTTGTGTTACTGTTGTATCGCTGAGTATTTTTACGAGTTGTACTGTATTTTGACGAGCCCGTAGTGCGAGTCAAAAGAGAGACGAATAAAAATACTCAACGAAATAAAAATACTAACGAATAAAAATACTCGACGATACTGCACAACAAAACATCTAATAAGTTACTTATTATCCAACAGACCCAATTCTTATTTCAATGCAGGTGAATTTCGCGGATATTCATTTACGGGGAGTGCGTGACAGAAGTATACGAGGTGGAACGGAATTGGCGTGTTGTCGTGTTGCTGTTTCTACTTTCTTCAATAACTGAAGAAATTTCCTAGGCGTCTAGCTTTTTTTCTTTATTCGATTAATCTAATAGACTTGGATTTATATTTGCCAGCCATTCTGACTCTTCGTCGTCAGAAATATGACTCAAATTGTCCGCCATTTTTTTTCCAAACTTCAATCCAAATCTCTGCTTGCGCGATGCAAGAAAACCTGTCTAGCCGCTTCTCTAGAGTACAAATATCGCGTGATACTTGTACTCGTGGACGGCGTTATTTACACTCTACGGAGTGTAGTTGGATAATAAAACCTATTTTTATAAGGCCGATTTGGTGAAAGCCTAAAGAGAAATAGGCGTACGTTTTGGTTTGTTTTGACACTCGCGGGAGTAAATATGACGGTCAGCCGCGCCGCACTCGTCCCGGAATTTTTTGGTGATATTACAAGTAAACAATTTCACAAGAGAGTACACTGTTCAATTCAAAATATTAATAACAAAGCTTGTACGCTCACGGAAAAGTAAACAATAATAATCAACTAGGAGCCTGTAATGGCATTTTGTTTTTCCCAGCTCCTTTTACTGTCCTCAAGCTCGACTAAGCAAACTTAGGGAAGCGCTTCCAATGTTGCTATGTGACGTCATATTGGCATTGATCATCTGACGGCGGCGTATACAAGAGAACAGTAGAGTGATAGAGATAATTGCACAAAATATAACCATAAACACACACTTCATTTAGTAGGTCGAATGTAAAGAATTGTACCTTGTGTGCAATGAAGGCTGACAAAATGTACTTCATGGATGTGTCCCAAAGCAAGTTTCCTGCTTTTTTCAACCGGACATTGTGGCCGTAAGATAACATCGTGAGCAGCGGAAAGACTGCTGACCACATGAATGCTAGTTTTGTAGCAGTTTGCTGCGGCAAATAGAATAACGTGGTCACCCCAAGCACCATCTTTCTCCATGTACGTTAAGTAATCAGCCCATGATGGATGTCCATGGACGAAGTGAAACAGATCTGTTCCATCCGGCTGAGAGAAGAGTAAAATAGAGAACGAAACTTAAAGTGTAAAGGGAATGGTACACTGGACGAAGTTGAGGACGTTGGAAGGAATCATTGGTCTAGAAAATATCAAAAGGATACTAAACAGTAGTAAGAACGGACAATAACCAATCAGAGTTATGAACTAAATGTTGTACATTGGATGTAGCAGTCTATTTGCCCTTTTGAAACATCAAATGTCTAGTGTCCACTTTATCCAGAGTCAAGGCTCCCCAGTCGGGACTGTCCCATCTGGGGGAGATTCAAACTTAAAGTACTTTTAAGAAACCTCTGGTTGGCTGCCTTCTCCACAGGACAAAGCCCTTTTGACACGGAGGTCTGCATTCTGCATTCATCCGTGACCCGGACATGGTTTCTATTAAAACACGAGAACTACAAAGCGTGTTCTATGGGTCATCCGACATATTAAACAATTATTCCCCAGAATAAAGGTGACTAGAGCTGGGTATTTATCGAGGCGAAGAGGCAAAGTAATTATCCATCACTTTCACAGACGCTGAGGTAGAAAACTATTTACGTATATAGCAGAAGGCGGTGAATGGTACTTATTAATCACTTACCATAGCCAATGAGCGCGCGGTGTGGTTTATACTAAAAGCTGATGTCAGAGTATTTATGATCCTTATTAACCCCCACAGGAGGAGTAGTGATGTGTTGGCCAGTTGGCCAACATGGAGATCTAACCTTCATGGTGCTCCTAAAGTAATAATAGTTACATAGAGTGTAAGACATCAACCTACTAGTTTAGGGGTTTTTTTGAGGTACTGGACCAATATTTGTCTTAATTCGTCGTGTTTGATTTTGATTCCCATAGTAATTTCCAGTTGATCTGACAAAGCAAAGAACATGCAGTTTCCTGATCCTTCATTGTCGACAAATCTGAAGCCTTTGTCTGAAGCAATTTTCTTCAACTCAAGTTTTAGGTCTGTCTTTTCATTGACTTTGCTTGCATCGAGTTGCATCTGTTGAAGCTGAGCAATTAACGGGACAGAACCTAAGTGGACAAACGGATGAATAGACAGAGGATAAGTACCACCATGTCCGTGATTAAAGGAGGACCAAAGAAAAAAATATCTACAATGTAAATATTTCTTTTAGGTCTCTGCAAGTTCTTAATAATAAGTTCTCTTGATATATGGAGGAGCGTTATAGAAAAGGAAGTAAAAAAAGAATTCTTAACGCCTCGGTTTTCAATTTTCATTAAATCGCACTAAGTCATTTCTCCAAAAACTTCCAAGGTGATTAAAAAGATATACACTTCGCCCTCTAAAAGCCAGATATTTTAGTCCAATACTTTTTTTTAGTTAATAGTTAAAATAACGGGTTACTTTTGACCTAGTTATATGAGGCTTGGATAAATACAATTAGATTATGTATACAAAACAATAAAAAAATGCTCAAATTGCTGTCAAAACTTATGTTGTTTTTCAAGATTTAGTACTTTTTATTAGTTCAAGTGTTTTCAATTCGTGGCGCTGCGCTCCGAGATTCGTCTGTAGTTTTTAGCTTCTGACACGGCATTTTGGTTTCAGTTACTATCGATTTTCTCGAAAAGAAATCAATATTCAGCCAAACGAAACATTTAGCGGTTGGTTTCATTGTAAAGCCCACATAGCTTGAGAATATGGGCCGAATCAATTTTATGGCTGCTGCCATGATAATTCTAAATTTTTCAATTTTGGCCACATTTGTTTTTGAGCGTTAGTTTATTGTTTTGTAGAGTGATTTATATCCCCATTAAACAGACAAACCAAAAACCCGGATGTCAAAATCATCGTCATAATCTGTTTCAAAGAACAAGTAGATTAAACCATGTCATGATGCTGACGGTTGGTGTTTTCGTTTGAAAGAAATTCCTCTCAGATGCAGTTTTTACATAAGTTAATATTCGTGTACATTCAATTATTCATTGATTCATAAAATAAGATTGTAATGCCTAGTTTATACGTCGCGCTACAGCCGACTTTTATTCAGACGAATTTAATTCAAGATCCCACAAGCAATTAAACTCGACGATAGCACGATGTCTAAAACGAATTCAATTCGTCTGGTAAATTAAATTCGTTTTAGACGTTTTATCCGTCTTGGTAAGACGGATAATATATCGATAAGGCGTCTTCAGTTTTAACGTCGCACTAGCGTCGCGTCGAATGAAATGCATACATTTTCTTAGTTTATTTTGGCGAGCCCGCAGTGATCCGTGGCGAGCCCGCAGTGACCCGTGGCGAGCTTTTCGAGTGACACCTCTGACCAGAGACACTGCATTTAGGAAGAGAATTAAATTCGACCGTATTGATCCCGACGCATACAACCACACCACGATTTATGTCGATGGAACGACGAATTTAATGGAATTGAATTCGTCTGAATTAAATTCGATTGTAACGCGACGTATAGACTAGGCCTAAGTTATCCAGTAAAGGCATTTTAAAAAATATAAGTATAAAAAAGAAAAAAACAGATTTTATTTTCGGTCAAGCTTACTGTTCGTTTTATTGTCAGCAAAGGACTCGCGTAACTTGTACCGAAGTTTAATAAAACACGATCGATCACTTAGTTGAGTTATCAATTAAAAATATATATATAGAGAGAGAAAATTTAAAAAGATAATAATAATAAGGCTAATACTGTTGCCAAGGAAATTTGATAGCACTCGTTTCTCTCTTTTATTCATTCCCATTACATCATTTCTTCCAAAGCATTGGCGATTCTTAGAAATAGTTGTAGAAAGCAGTTCAAGTGGGATGAATGGAATACTAATCTTGTGCGAATGGAGCGGTTATCTATGACTTGCTTTCATATTTCATTGATAAACTAAAATTTAAAATTAAAAAAAAAAAGCAAATAATAGGCAAGGAATTTTAATTTCAATTAATAGGACCTTGTACCTGAAGGAGATATGGCGTCATCCCCTCCACATGCTTGTTCCACTGCTATCGATGGAGTAAATGATTTTTTTTTAAGTAGAGTTATTTATCAAGTAATAAATTAGAAAACTTGATACCCTGAATGGTTACTGTCAACACACATTACCAGATCTGTGTCATGCGGACGACGCAGGTATAAATTTTAGACAATACGACGTATATGTTACTTATATAAACGGATGATCATGAGATTCTCACAAGCGAAGGTTCAGAAAGTGCGTTAAGACAATTGTCATCAGGATTTTTCGAGTTGATTTAGTTTCTATATGGATTCCTCTTGCAGTTATCAAACAAAATTGATAACACCAAATTTCTTCCCACCTATGTCATATGGGGAAACAATTGCTTAATCTTTACTTATTCTACATATGATGCACAATCCTCGCAGTAGGTAGCGCTATTTAAGCAATAGCGAAAATCAGACCTGAAAAAAATCAGGCCTGTACAGGATTCGAACCACTGACCTCTGCGATACTAGTGCAGCGCTCTACCAATTGAGCTAACAAGCCAACTGGGAGCAGGCCGCTAAGTTGATTCGTAATAAACCCGTGAAAGTGATAAATGAGATACAATGAAATATATGAAGTTCATATATTTTGCACTGCTGTATTAGATACATATGATGCACAATCCTCGCTGTAGATAGCGCTATTTAAGCAATAGCGAAAATCAGACCTGAAAAAAATCAAGCCTGTACGGGACTCGAACCACTGACCTCTGCGATACTAGTGCAGCGCTCTACCAGCGCTATCTACTGCGAGGATTCTGCATCATATGTATCTAATACCGCAGTACAAAATATATGAAGGCTGATAGTTTCGAAAGAAACTGTTTGGGGCTGCGTCGGTGGGAGTAACGAAATAATTTGGATATATCAACAAGGTTGAAATGGTAAATTGGCCACCGTAATGATTACAAAAGCTGACGTTTCGAGCGTTAGCCCTTCGCTCCGACGAAGGGCTAACGCTCGAAACGTCAGCTTTTGTAATCATTACGGTGGCCAATTTACCTTTTCAACTTTGTTGATTTATCCAAACAAAATATATGAACTTCATATATTTCATTGTATCTCCTTTACCTATTCTATAGTGAACAAACTTATGTGTCAGAGCATGGTAAGGAATGCTATGATTTCATTCTAGATATCTCAGTATTTTCAAGAGCTACCGTTTGGTAGACTAATCAATTCTGATTAAAATGATTGAGTTCAGAGGTTTCCCATTTCATTGTCCACTTTACTAATTGTGAAATGACGTATCAATAAAAATAAGTAAACGGATAAAGCACAGACCTGGTTGCGGAGCAGGCAACTCAGGGGCTTCCGCTTCTGGGATTTCTTTCTGTTTCATTTCTTGCATTTCAATTTGTTCTCCTATGGGGAAGAAATTGCAAAACAAATGGGACTAAGAATGGGGCAGAATGAAACGAGAGACAGGTACTACACGCAGAGCCCCTACCCAAGAGGGGAGAAGACTTTTTATATATAATTACACTGAGAATACCCATATTTTACCGTTGTTAGCATCTCACCTTCAAATCTGATCTGTCTCTGCGGAACATTTTCTGCTTCTTCTGTTTAATAGAACAAGAGTAAGAAGTTGTACTGCTCTTCTCCAACCGGAGAATAAACTTATGTCAAGCTTTTCGAAATATTGATTTTGAAAAATAATTCTAAATGGTCGCTTTGTATCTTCACCTTGGAACTAGAAACGTCTCTTTATATCTTAAGAATAATTTAGAAAATTCCGTTATTCTTCATAATTCAAGAAAATTTGCAAACTGAATTCAAGTAGATCCTAACAAATACCTTTGAAGACACCAGCCAACATAAATTGGGATCAAATCATGATTTCAAATGGCGTCGTTGCACATTTTGAATTCGTTAATTTATTGCTTTGTCACCAATTCTACCTTTAAACCTAGAGTCATTCACATGACTGATTTCATCTTACCTACTTCTTCTATAGTAATTCATGTTCTTGATAACAATCCTGTTTTCACATTTTGCTTCTTACACCTTTGTGGTTTCAATAATTAATCTATTCTGTTGGAAATAATGTCTGTTTTTGCCATTTCAAAGCAATTTCACCCTTATCCTCTTTAAAAAACTGATAGTATAGGTAAATAGAACATCAAACTGAACCTTCTTGATTTTTTCCCCTGCTGAAAATAGATCGAACATTGGCCAACAGCTTCCTCAGTTTTACTTTCAACACGGCTTGCACCTAAACGTTAGAAATTCATGGGCTTGTTAGTGATCTGCATGGGTATTATCAACCGTGAAAAAGCAAGCAAAAAAAGAACTGTACAATCATTTGTTGCATTTTGATCGATGCGACTTTTGTGTCTCTATTTCGGGTTATTTCGCAAAAAAAAAAAAAAAACTCCTCTCGAATGAAATGTGATGTTTTCAAAATATTTCTTGTCCGTCAGGGAAAAAAGAGACCGTCGTCGAATTAAAACTACCGCCAACATCTCTGAGGAACATCTATCGGTGTTTGTTTCAAACAATTATCTTGCAGTGTGTCTGTTAACCTAAAAATGACAGTTTGTGTTATTCCGAAGAAAGATAAAAATGTTACCTGTGGAGTAGAAAGGGTATACAGCAGTGGGTTGATAGCTGAATTGATCGGCAGGGCGAACACTGCAATCCACACCGCCAGATCACCAGGTGGATCAAACGTTTTCTCGACGTGCGACTTGATGCCAATGGCAATGATTGGTATCCAACACAAGAAATCGGTCAGAATAATAAAGAAGACTCTCTTAGCAAGTGCCCTTTCTCTTTTGGCCTGTGCACTTTGTGCTCTTGCTCGTATTTCACGAACAGTTCCATGCGTACCGAGCCGTCTGCTTGAAGACCACGATTTCAACAAGATGGCAACATAAGCCACCATAATGAAGATGAAAAGAGAAAAATTTAGCACGATAAAGATAGAAGTGGAGTATTCCCAGCCTTCTTGTAATTGCGGGGAAAGTTGCAGGGGCAGGCACACAACGTTCTTGCCATAATACCAGTCACCAAAGTAGTGCATTCCAGACAAGGGAAGGAATGCCATAATGCCTCCCACCAGCCAGATGACTGCGCACATTATACGAGTCTGCCTCGGTGTAATTTTTGCAAACGTGTAAGGAAACACAATGTTCTTGAGCCTGTCCCATGCAATCAGAGAAATCATCATAACTGACACCTCACTTGAAAGGACAGACATGGCGCCATTGAAATGGCAAAACCAACCGGTGCGCCACTTATAGTCGTGCATGTAGTATTCCCCTGACCATTGGAGGTCTTTTATACCAATAATGATAAGGTAAATACCCATGATGCCATCTGATATACCCAAATTCACCAACATGATAGACTGGACCATGTTGTTATCAGGGAAAAAATACTGCCACCCAACTACAAACAGAGACCCAAACAACGACAGGAGGCCGACAACCCAAAGACTTCTCCTTGGAGCAAGGTTGCGGAACATGGATTGACAGCTTGCAAAGTTGTCATTGAAGGAATATTCGCAATCGGCATTCTCTTTGAAAAGATCAAGGTGACAGCACATCAGATTGGTGTCCAGAGTTCTGGAGTTCGAAAAAAGAAAAGGAAATTTTAAAAGGTGCATCGCTAGAACATTGAGAACGAAATTATATAGATATAAAAAAAAATCGACAAAACAGTGATTTTTGCAAGCTAAGACAAAGATGATTGATAATAAAGTAATTTCTTTCTTTTTCATTGATTGAATAATAATAAGAAAGCCTCACAAAGTATGTTTGAAGCACTTGCGTTTGAAATCTAACTATAGCATATCATTTCCAATATTGAAATTCGAAGTGTTGGGGAAAGTTTTCATGAATCCAAAGTCACTGGTGATCTGAACTATAAAAGGCTGAGCTGAGACAAAATAATTGAAATGATTACAACATGCTGCATGTCAAAGTAAGAGACGTTAAAATTTAAAGTTGTTATTAGTCTACTATAGTAACGTTGTATGCAAGTTGCAGCGCCTCATGTCAAAAATTGACAATCCTTTTATTATTATTTTTTTAATCAACAATGCTTTCGAGAAACATATACAGCCAAAAACTAACGATAAAAGCCCGACGTTTCGGCGACATCTTGGCGCCATTGTCAAGAAAAACTAAATTAGATATGCGATTTCAAGAGTAACTAAGAATCCAGAGTCACTTATTTGCATAGGTCAGCCAAAGACCTTGGCGCCAATTGAGTATTATTGTGCGTTCAAACACGGTCGTAGTTGTTTTATGAGTAATATCTCATTAACGAGACAATCAAACTTGTCAGGGCATTTTTTCAACACCTTAAAACAATTGTGAAAGTCAACCGGAATCCTGCCCGCCGAGTGGTGTTTGCAGTCGTAGATTCTAACGCAATGAAGACTGGTCAGCGATCCCTAAGTTTAGGAAGGTTGTAAAAGTGGAGTCCCACAAGTTGCAAGGGAAACCTCAGTTTAGAGAACAACGACTAAAGTCGTTCGAACTCCTCAGTGAAGTAAGACCATGACGAGAACAGGCGATATGCGCGATCGAGGATAGTTGTCAAAAGGCCGCGCGTGGACCTATTATCAACATGACTATGGTAATGGAGGAGCAGACCGCTGTTTGTTGGTTTCATGAACACTTTAGTTTCAATGTGAGGCATTCGGTTTAGGAGTCAAATACCGAGAAAGGGGAGCACTCCATCATTTTCGACTTCCATAGTGAATTTGATGGCGGGGTGAGTGTGGTTGAGGGTGTTGAGAGAGTACCTTGCGGTAGAAAAATCAGGCATCACAGTCTTCATTGCGGTTAAAATCTACGACTGCAAACACCACTCGGCTTGCCAGACCCTCTATTAAAGACCAGGAATCAACTTATATAGTTAAGACACAGTTAAAAGATCTCAGTGTAAAACTCCAGACCATCGTCCAACCAGTGTTTACGAGCCGCAAGATTGCCCAGGAGTTCCCGACAAGCGAACCAAAGCCTCAGCTTATTGATCAATGATGCGTTGTGTATAACTTCAAATGTAACCAGTGCGATGCTGGTTATGTCGGATGCACCCGTAGCCATCTCTCCGTACGCGTTGATGGACATAGAGGCAAGACCTCGTCAGTGCGCAAACACTATGATTATAGACACGTGGGCAGGATTCCGGAAGACTTTCACAATTGTTTTCAGGTGTTGAAAAATTTTCCATAACAAGTTTGATCGTCTCTTTAATGAGATGTTACCCATTAACAAACTACGACCGTGTTTGAACGTACAATCAGACTCAGTTCGCGCCAAGGTCTTTGGCTGACCTATGCAAATTAGTGACTCTGGATTCTTATTAGTTACTCTTGAAATCGCATATTGATTTAGTTTTCCTTGACAATGACGCCAAGATGTCGCCGAAACGTCGGAGTTTTATCGTTAGTTTTTGGCTGTATAGATATATATTTTTTATTATTTTTTTCCAAGGCAATTCATACAACATTCGCCTCAAATATCCTTTTGAAACCATTGAGTAAAATGATTAGAATGGAATCTTACACTCTGATAATGTGTGGAAAATAATTGAAAAATCCTTTGGGCAGCTCAGCCATTAGGTTGTAATGCATGAACCTGCAATTTCGAGTAGAAAGTGAAAAGTACCTTAGATTATGATGTATAAACTGTTCAATTATCTCATTTTCCCAAATAACTATTTACAACCCTTCCCTCTGACTGCGAAAAAACCGAAAGTGTATCCACCTCAATACTCTAAATAAAATTCCCGCCGACATCTCATCCGATTGCAAAACATGCGACTTTATTTACCATGACAAAGATCAGTCATTTACAATGAACTTACAAAAATCGCAGTTCATTGGCATGCCTAAAAGTCGTACTGCTCACGTCTTGTATCTTATTACCGAAGATGTTGCTGTAAAAATGAATAACAAAACTATTTACAATTAGAAGCTAAACGTTGTTTGATTCCTTAAAAATTCACATGGAGTTGCCTTTAAAGCTAAAAAGTACTCAACTATGTTTGTTAGCGTTTTTGAAAATATTCACTTTGGTCATTAAAAGCATGTTTTACTAAAAAGGTTACCTTTTTTAGCACAAAAAAGAAATTATCAGCAAAAATTACATTGTTGAGCATTGCAATTTTTTTAACACGCTTTTCTACCTCAGGTTAACATTTTGAAATCAAAATTCCATATTTGAAATGTTTCTGCTACATACATTCTATCTCCTTAGAAAACTCTAGACATTTTTTGTACGTGATCGGCTGTACTTACAGGGACTTGAGTTTGTTAAGGCCCTTGAAAATTTTGTCAGGTAAGGCCTCAATTCTGTTCTCCGAGAGATATCTTAAATAGGTGAAAGGGAATTTTCTAAATTAATATACAACTGAGACATTGTAATAAGGCATGGCACATTTAAATTGACCGTAATAACTAATATCAAATATTATCACACTCTTTGCAAATATCTATCTGATGGCAAATATTCTTATTGATTTATTGTACTAGCCGTCACTGATAGAGGATTCTAACTCCATTCACTTATGAGGTGTTTCCTGTTATGGCTCCGAATATATGTTACCAACAAATATCTGTAGACAGTCTCACTCCAACTTTTATTTACCGTGCATTTAAAATGCAGTTCAATGGGCTGGTTCTGGATTGTTTTGTGAATACAACAGATCACCGTGGAAAATTAACGTGTCAGTTCTAAATATACTTACAAATCAAACAATTTCACCAAGCCCTGGAACTGATCTTCATGAAGCCTCTCAATTTTGTTATAGTCCATTTTCCTGAAGAAAGCACCGTGCAAAGTTTAGACTGAAAGACGGACATGTAACCGTAGATTGATGTCCTCAACTCTGCTTGGAGCTTTCTTCAAAATCTACTACAGGGAATTTCTTTAGTGAATTAGCAGCCAGTTTTGATGTTTAAAACTCAGGGTGAAACATCTCCAAGGCAACAAGTTCTATGCTTCTCTCTCTCTCTTAAAATAAAAATTTTTGATAAGACAAAACGTTCTTAACTGATGAAAAAAAATTTACAAATGTAAGTTTTCATAACTAGGAAGCTGATTTATTTACCACTCGTTGTTATTTGCAAGACAATCCTTCGAAGTAATTTTCAATTTCTTAAAGAAAACAGAAAACCTCACTTACAGCATTTCTACTTCTGTAATGTTTTTGAAGATGTATGGCGGGAGATTTCCAAGTTGATTATTTGACAAATCCCTGAATAAAAAACAAAACAAAACAAAGTTGAAAATCTATATTTGTGAGATACTACCATTGATTCGCAGAATAAAAATCATTCACGGCTTCTGAAGAACAAGTGCACCTCAACTTCAATTACCAAACACAGCTACATGATATGGCATTGTGTAATTCATCTAAACAGTGTCGCAACTGTTTTCTTAAAAATTTTCAAGACATCGAGACAATTAAAAGTACGCTTATTTTTTTATCCTTAATTTTTGCTAATCATTATGACGAAGAAAGGTCCTCGAGTAATTGGTCTTCCTTGATCCTCTATTACTTTCGTTATAGTTTTCTAGCTCTTTAATTAGCGAGCTTGGGTTTAAAATTTATAGAAAAAAAACCATTCTGTGTCTGTAACAAGGAGTTAACATTTGGAAAATTTTGATTTATAAACATTTGTCAGACCTATCAATTTTACCATGTCTCAGTTAACTGAATATGGCGCACAGCTTTGACAGTCGGGGTCTTAGAAAGTTCTGATTACCTCTTTTCATAACATTTTCTTTTGTTCATTTTACTCACAGAAGTGTCAGCTTCGAAAGGCTGTCAAAAATTCCTTCTGGAAGATTATCCAATTTGTTATTTGACAAATAGCTGATTGGAAAGGCAAAAGAACAAATTGCGTCTTGATTTACCCTGTTATTTGTAACTCATAATTCAAAATACATACCGACGCTAGTCATCAAATTAAAAGTGACCAAATGCAAAGAGCTGAAGGTAATCATTCATGTGCAAACAATATGTGTATTCTGGTAAAGAGGATGGAACAGGTATTGTGATACATTCGTCTTATATTAGTTAGGTCACGATTTTTTTAAACAAAACAAGCACCTGAGAACTTAAAACAGCTCACAATACTCATGAGCTGCCTTCTTTTCGAACAGAGATGACAATAAAAGCTAAAAATCATCCCCTTAACACAGCTACAAAGCTAATTACTGTAAAAAGGCGATTGCATGTAACTTACAGTTCTTTCAGAGTTTTTAGATCTTGGAATAATTTGGGAGGCAACTCAGTGAAATTGTTGTCTTGCAACCATCTGTGTTGAAAAAGAGAAAGTGATTTGGTTTATTAAGAAGCTTACAAAATGTCTATTCCTCTGGTTGTACGTGTGTGATAAAATATTAATTGGAAGTTTCACTAGCAACCTATGTGGCTTTTTTGTTGCTGGTAAAAGGAATTCCAGACGGATGGGATTGCTCTCCTCTGATGGATGATCAGTGGATGAACTGGGGAAAGTAAACTGTATGTGAGGATGGGCAGGCGTAAGTAAAATTAAAATCTTAAAATAGAGTGTGTTAAGGTTAGTGATTATATCGAGGGTGCAACTTCTATAACACTGCACTCTCCGACTCGATAAAAGTTAAAAAAAAAACACAAAGAAATTAAAAGAAAATATTTGTCTACTGGTTATAGAGATCCGGGGACAATAATGGAAAACAATGGAGTAAATGAAAAAAAAAGGTAAAGAGGAAAAAAACCAACAACTAAAAGCTAATAGGGAGGAGTGAAAGGTTCTGCTGCTATGTTGATTATGTTCTTAACCACACGTTACAAAACAATGCAACTCGACTCAATGGAAATCAAAGCGGGCGATCAATTCGTTTAAACTTATTCCATGAGAAGGAGGGCCGAAGTAGAAAATTTTGAGTAAGGACCGAGTGAAGCGGGTTGTGTCATGTGATCAGATGAAATTTTTTCAGTTCAATTTCAACATACTGATAATGGTTCTCAACCTGATACAATATGAATATTTCATATTTAGTTTATCTCAGTTCTGAAATGCTGAGCAGTTACTTGCTCCAGAATTTATCTTGATCAAACCTTTCGAAATAAATATTTTTAACAAGGAAAGTCTCAGTTGTGTCAGAATTAAGAAACATCCGATAACTTTTATAATTTTGAATAATGTCAAAATGTTATTAGTTCTGTTTTTGTTATCTGTTTCCACATTATCTCTTGTGATGATTCACAAAAGAGATCTTAATGCAGCGCGATTGAGCAATACAAAATGATAAACTGTCACCATGAATAATTTGGTTTTTTGGGACGTGGAATGCCTTTAAAAAGGTATTTCTAAATTTACTTACAGTTCCTTTAACTCAGTCATGTCTTTGAAGGCACTTTCATTTAATCCTTTCATGTCGTTGTCATTCAGGCGTCTGCGTTATATATCACATAAACTGATTAATATAATTAAGATAATTGTATTTCCCTAGACAAGGGGGATCACTGAAACTTTCCAGGCGTGTTGTCCTTGACAGATATTGGTGTTTTGACATTTAGGCATTAATTAAAAATTGACATCCGTCTCCTGAGTCAGGATCTGTCATAGGTACAATCCTAATGAATACTCCTCAAACCACTACACACACACACACACACACACACACACACACACACACACACACACACACATATATATATATATATATATATATAACTGCAGACAGTGCACACTGTTTCGACCTATGTGGGTCTCATCAGTGCAGTGCAGACACTGGGCCGAGCTCTGGAGTAAACCATTGCCTGGGCGCTACACTTGTGGGACCAAGTGCAGACATGTTGCCATGCGAGAGTGCTCAAATCACAACTAAGGTGATGAGCTTCGCCCGAAGGCTAAGTGCATGGCAACCCCAGTGTAGAGTGCTCAATCGCAAGGTAGCCAAAAGGCAAAGCCAAGCGAGAGCTATCTAACTATATATATATATATATATATATATATATATATATATATAACCAAAATAGCGGAATGAGATCATCATCTACTAAAAAGTGCTCAATTGCAGGGCTAGAGCTATGGATAATTATACCTCAAGAATTAGGTTACTTGAAATTTTACTGCAACTCTGAGTTTCATGCCTCTTGCGAAGCAATCGTCAGGCAACTGCCAGAAATAACGGTTACAATCCACCAAAATTTAAAAGACGAAACAATGTATAGATGCGCGCGCAACATACTGCACGCGCTATCGTAACGTTAGGTTCTTTAACAGGAATTTCCTGACATGTCTGCAACCTGCTGTCAATAGCCTTGCTATTGAGCACTTTTTAGTAGATGATGATCTCATTCCGCTATTTTGGTTATTTCGCTCCTATTACTGTCGAGCACTGTGTCTGACTCATCTCCTATCAATATGGAGAAGGTGAATTTGAACTATTCAACCAAGAATATCCCACTGCCGGGAAAGAACGAATACTTGAAGAGATTCATCGAGAAGACGGAGCATTTCCTACGTCGGATGCGGTGGAAAGCTTATCATTTCTTAAATAATACAGAATCCACAACAAACGAGTCATACGGTTTCAAATCCAGAAACTCTCCGCCTCAAATCAACGAGTTGCTACCTTTTGAAGACGCCATGACCCAGCTTATCCAGAACATAAAATTCAAGGACACCAGATGCAGTTTTCAAAGTAAGCTACATAGCGACATTAAGAGCAAGATTAAGAAGCCAGACACCCTCCTCATTTCCGCCGATAAAACCAATAATTTCTATACCATGAATCCTTCCTCATACGACAAATTGCTTCAAGAGAACATTACCAAAACCTACAAAAAGTCAAGCGATCATCTTGTTGACAAGTTAGACTCCCAGTCTGCCAAAATTGCTGAGCGACTCAAGTTAGACGACCGCATTGAGAAATTGGCTAAGGAAGATGCATTCATCACGTTGAAAGACCATAAGCCAATTTTCAAGACAATCCATCATACCGCTTAATAAACCCTTCTAAGCCTGAAATTGGGAAAATCAGTAAGCATCTCCTCGATGAAATTAACAACGCTATCATCACCAGCAGTAAAGTAAACCAGTGGAAAAACACCTCAAGGGTTCTCAAATGGTTTAATAGTTTAGAAGACAAGAGCTCTCTTTCATTCATCTGTTTCGACGTTTGTGAATTCTACCCCTCCATCACTGAGAAGTTGCTTTCCAAAGCACTAGATTTTGCCTCTAAGTACTGCTCAATCAACAGCCATGAGCGTGAAATTATCTTGCATGCAAAACGATCTCTGCTATTTAACGATGATTGCCCATGGGAGAAAAAATCTGCCAGCAACCTCTTTGATGTTACCATGGGGTCCTTCGATGGAGCGGAAACGTGTGAGCTGGTTGGATGCTTTCTCTTATCGATTCTTACCGAGAAGTATGGTCAAAATATTGGTTTATACCGGGATGATGGTTTGGCTGCCCTGAATTGGAACACCGCAGGAAATAGAGAATATCAAGAAAGGCTTTTGCAAAGTCTTCCGCGACAATGACTTAAAAATCACAGTCGAGGCTAACATCACCAAAACCAATTTTCTAGACGTCACGCTTGACCTCTCAAGTGGGAAGTATTACCCTTTTACTAAGGAAAGCAACATCCCCCTGTACGTGCATAAAAAATCTAACCACCCACCATCCATTCTGCGCAACATCCCTGAATCAATCAATAGGAGGCTCTCCGAGATATCTTCCGACAGGGAATGCTTCGATAGTGCTAAACCTATTTATCAAGAAGCTCTCAAAAAAAGTGGGTGCAGCTACACCCTGTCATTCAACGCTGCATCAAACCAGGCACCACGTCCACGAAGAAACAGGCAGCGGAATATTACTTGGTTTAACCCACCATACAGCAAGAACGTGGAAACTAACGTCGGAAAATGCTTCCTTGCACTTATTGATAAGCATTTCACAAAAACTAATCCTCTTCACAAAATTTTCAACCGGAACACCCTTAAACTGAGCTACAGCTGCATGGGCAGCATTAAAACTGTCATATCTAACCACAACAAATCTGAAATCCGGAAACTCGCACGCGCTAATGATCGAGCTAGGAAAAGCTGCAACTGTCGAAAACCTGACATATGCCCCATGGATGGCAACTGTAACATGGAAAGCATTATTTACCAGGCAGAGGTCACCACAGAAACCGCAAAGGAAACGTACATTGGTCTCTGTGACACTGCTTTTAAAATGCGTTACAGGAACCACTTGTGTTCATTCCGAAACGAACGTTACAGGCATGCTACTGAACTTAGCAAATATATATGGAGTCTTAAAGATAAGGACACTAAGTTTAATATTAAGTGGCGCAAGGTGAAACAAGCTAGTTCGTATTCCAATGTAGCCAAAAGATGCAACTTGTGTTTGTGGGAAAAATATTTCATCATTTGTAAACCGCAGATGGCAAGTTTAAACAAAAGAAATGAGCTGACAGCAGGTTGCAGACATGTCAGGAAATTCCTGTTAAAGAACCTAACGTTACGATAGCGCGTGCAGTATGTTGCGCGCGCATCTATACATTGTTTCGTCTTTTAAATTTTGGTGGATTGTAACCGTTATTTCTGGCAGTTGCCTGACGATTGCTTCGCAAGAGGCATGAAACTCAGAGTTGCAGTAAAAGTTCAAGTAACCTAATTCTTGAGGTATAATTACATATATATATATAAGCAGAGATGTAATGGTCAAGAGGCCAACTCCAATGTAGCTTTGTTGGTTTATTAGCTCGACGTTTTGACCGTCTCGGTCTTCCTCAGGAGCATACTAATTACATGAGCAATAGTCAAATTTAAAATTCGTGTCAACAGTAAACATGTCATGGCGTAATAATATAAAAATAGAATAGATAACAGCGAAACGTGTTATGGTGACTAAAATAGATAAGTTAAAGTTTAAAGTAGTTATAATTCATGTAGTGAGCTACATGAATTACAACTACTTTAACTGATCTACTTTAGTCACCATAACACGTTTCGCTGTTATCTATTCTATTTTAATATTTATACGTCATGTCATGTTTACTGTTGACACGAATTCTAAATTTGAATATTGCTCATGTAATTAGTGTGCTCCTGAGGAAGACCGAGACGGTCGAAACGTCGAGCTGATAAACCAACAAAGTTACATTGGAGTTGGCCTCTTGACCATTACATTTCTGCTTTTATTTACGTTCTTTCAAGAGCCCACGATCGCCTCAGTGATCCTCCAGGTAGCGCGTTTGAGACTGATCAGCATTGTTTGTTGGACCCCTTACAAGCTTTTTTTATTACGACAGATCTGTTTCGTAAAATTACCACACCCATCAGATAATTTGAACGATTGACCGTTAGCTTACAAGGACCCATATATATAAGTCATATAATTTCGGAGATTGTTACTTTATTATGAAGTTTTTAAGGAGGTATCTGTTTCTCTGGGGGAATGAACTTGCTACCTCATTTCGCTTGTTTAGACTGCAAAGTTCCTTTTTACATATGAGAGTGAATTTTTCAAACAGACATAGATTGCATTTCTTAGTAATGTTGTTCTACGGTTTGCATTGTTTGATGATTTTCCACGTTAGGTTAAAGGGTTTATTATTGTCCTTCAGTGTCCATCTGTGTTTAGATAATTCAGTCTCGTGTCTCTTGTTTTGGTGTCGGAAGGAAGCTGTGTGGTTTCTGTACCGTTCTTTAAAGTTTGTCGCGAGTCCCACGTATGAATCCGTTGACGTTTCAGTTGACTGTTGCTTGGTAGACTACGTTTGATCTGAGGCATTTTCTCTCTAGGTAGCATTACTCTTTTTTCCGGCAGTTACATTCTTTTTCTAATGTTTGTGGTGTAGTTTGTGACTGGTTGTAATCTGATAGTAGCTTTCTGTTGTGTGACGCGATGATTGTTTTGACGTTAGGCATGCAGGAGTAGTGCTTATCCTTGGTGTGTGGCGATTGAAGATCTTGTGTAATGGATGGTTTTTCGGGAAGCATCTGTCAACAATATTTAAGAACTTTCTTCCCAGATTGGTCTTCACGTTGGAGTTCCATGGTGGATTATACCATATCACTTTTCTTTTGCGATTTTTGTTGCGCTTTTGGGCTGGCTGTGGATCATATGTAAGCTTATAGTCGTAGCCACTTTCGTAAAGGGCTTTTTGGTAAGGAGGGCTGACGAAAACTTCTTTCGAAAACTTCTTTGCTTGATGATATGCTGGTTAATCGCATGTTTATATTTTCCGGGATGTTCTATAGCAGTGCAGGTGGGTGGTTACTTTGACTGTGAACATAGGGGAGTTTGTTGTTTGGTTTCATGAATGGGTTGTAAGATTCATTTGCGAGGTCGAAGGTTACATCTAAAGAATTGATTGCTTTCTTATTAGCTTCGATGGTGATCTTACGAAAGTAAACCTCTGGAAAAGCACATCAAATGTCATCGAATGGTTTCATTCAATACCTGATAAAGCTCAACATGCGTTTGTAACCTTCGATGTGTGTGAGTTTTATCCATCCATCTCTGAACAACTCCTACAGAAAGCACTAAACTATGCATCCCAGTTCACATCCATCAGCCCACAAGACCGCCATATTAACATACATGCGAAAAAATCACTGCTGTACCACCAGAACACACGATGGATAAAGAAGAGCACCACCGATTACATTTCTTTTCATTTCTTTCATTGTTTTAATGTTTTTTCATTTCTTTTTGAAAAATTCACGATCATATGTAAAAAGGAACTTTGCAGTCGAAACAAGCGAAATGAGCTAGCAAGTTAATGCCCCCATAGAAACAGATACCTTCTTAAAAACTTCATAATAAAGTAACAGTTTCCGAAATTATACATACCATTCACATGACTTAAATGGAAAAGTAGCTTTTTTTTTATCTCTCCTAGGAACCGTATTCCAGCTTTTATAGCCAGTCATTGCAAGCGAACGGTCAATCGTTGAAATTACCTGATGAGTGTGGTCATTTTCGACCATACGAAACAGAGCTGTCGTAATAAAACGATCAACTACCTCTTAAGTTTTGAACCAGTTTGTTATCATTATCAATGCTCCTCTAAGTGTTGAGCGCTCTTTGAAATACATTCAAATCAAGTTCAAGAAATTATATATACACTAAAACCAATGAAAAACGAAAATCCTCTTTTTCTTTTTCTTTGCTTTTGCGCTACGCGTTTCAACGCTGTTGCGGCTCTTCAGGCTTAGCAAAGTGTGTTTATTGACTTATTACGTCACAGATCTAATTGTAATTACAATAATATTTGTTATTGTAACTCGAAGCTCGCGTGAGTAACTAGCGTAATTTCAAATCATTAAGAACGAGTTTATATTTCGAAATAAAAGAAATATTTCTTTGTTCTTTCTCATGACCTTGGAGGGGCCGAGAATCTTGTAAGAGGGAAAGATAGTGAACTGATGGTCAATCCCGCAGCATATTCATCAATATGCTTGCTGACTCCAAGCATACGTGTATGAGGGTCTCTAATTTGTTGTTTATGTACTGTCACTCTGTTTTTCAGGATATCACCCGTTTCTCCTACATAATTATATCGACATGCTGCACATGGTATTACGTAAATCAAGTTCGTTCAGGCGCAGTTCATCGAGTGTTTTATCCGACATGTTTCATTCGTGGCTGAGAAGGTGAATTATTTACTCTGTTTTAAATAGAGGCATGTTCTACAACGTTTTGTTTCACAAATTTTAACCTCCGTATCAGTGTCCTTTTGCTTGGAGAAATAGGAGTTTGTTAACATCCATTTTAGGTTTCTGGGCTGTAGCTGACTGTGAATTACTTTAGTCTTGCTCATAATGGATTTTAATGAGGATTTTTGGTTCAATATTGGAAGTGTTCTCCTG
Organism: Stylophora pistillata; assembly: GCF_964205215.1. Lineage (NCBI taxonomy): Eukaryota > Metazoa > Cnidaria > Anthozoa > Scleractinia > Pocilloporidae > Stylophora > Stylophora pistillata. Next base: position 19,116,170 of record NC_142520.1, read on the forward strand.
ACCAGCTGAAATACTTGCGGATTGTTGGGATTCTAAGTTGTTACAAGACAAAGGACATTATTTTCGGTTGTTTGCTCTCTCACCCTTCTTAACTCTTCCGTCGTTTGAGTGAGGGCTCTGTTTACACCGTAATCAATGATCTAAGCTGGATATTGTTTCCTCAGTAGAATTTTTTTGAGATCGTGGAGGCGCCGTTTCCTTCTCTCCTGGTCCTCCACAATCATACATATCCTTTGAGCCAGGTTGTATGTTATGTTATTTCTAGTGTGTCTTGGATGGGTGGATGTATCTGGGAGGTATTGGAATGAATCCGTCGGTTCATAATAAATATAAGTTGTTAGGAGAGTATTGTCTTTTCTTATCATCACATCCAGGAACGGGAGCTCTTTGCAGCTAGTTTAAGCATTAAGTTGAATGCTGTCATCTAGACTGTTTAAGATATCATGAAAATCCCTTAATTTTTCCTCACCGTATGGCCAGTTTATATAACATTCATCTAAGAATCTTCCCCAGTCTGTGTAAACATAATGGCTTATTTCTTCTCCCATTTTGTCAGAGACCTGGTTGTATAATTCGCTCTCCAAATACCCGAGTACGCCTCAAGAGCTGCTTTAGCAGTGAAACGCATAGCGCAAAAGCAAAGAAAAAGAAAAAGAGGACTTTCGTTTTTTATTGGTTTTAGTATCTTTATTCGATATAGAAGTTTACAGTTTCTTTACATATATATATATATATATATATATATATATATATATATATATATATATATATATATATATATTATATATATATATATATATGGCCGTTAATTATACATAAGTTAGGGAGTTAAAGAGGGCACATCGACTCTCTGTAACTCTGTCTGACGTATTTCTCTGTCTCTCCTATTTACATATATATAGATATATATATATATATATATGTATATGTATATATATATATATAGATATATGTTAAGAAACTGTAATATATAGATATTATATATTTTCTATATAATATATAGAAAATGTACTATATATATATATATATTGTGGGAGGAAAAAGACAAGTAAACTACAAGTTCATCCCTACAAGCCTGTTTCGTGGTCGCCCACTCATCAGGGGATTTTCCCTGATGAGTGGGCGACCACGAAACAGGCTTGTAGGGATGAACTTGTAGTTTACTTGTCTTTTTCCTCCCACAATATATACTTCGCTCTACTTCTATGTATTGAGCACTGTTCTACGAAAATCAAGTCACACTTTATATATATATATATATACATACATACATACATACATAAGTTAGGGAATTAAAGAAGACGCATCAATTCTCTTTATCTCTGAGTTTCGCGCCTAAGCGCACGTCAGACAGAGTTACAGAGAGTCGATGTGCCCTCTTTAACTCCCTAACTTATGTATAATTAACGGCCATTTGATGGAAATCTTAAATTATTAAAGACACTAGGGAACGCCAGTCATATAAAGAGTGGATCTCGTAAACGGGCAGTGTTGGACCATTGTCGGATTACAGAATTTCATGTCAAGAATGTGACAGTTGATGTCAGGTTGCATTTTTGTTATAAATACTAAGATGACGACTTGGAGCGGGAAATCTGATACACCTGTCATAGGTTCTGTAACACCTTGACTTGTATCAGTTTCAAACAAAAACGTTAAGAGACTTTTGGAGTTGTTGTGCAGCAAAAGAGACACATCTTGGCCGCTCTTTCAGAAAGATTTGACAATACATATTATCCACCACTGAATCATTACAACTCTTTGTTCGTCTAGCCTTGAGAAATTGGTGATAACTGGTCTGAAGTCTGAGTTCTCAACCAGCGGTTGTCAGAGACTGCTAGGAGAATTCTCTGTTCTTAATTTGTTTCATTGTTTTTTTTTTTTTTGGTGTTTTTTTTCTCTTTTTTTTTACAGCACAAATTGAAATCAAACGAGCAGGACTTTTTCATGTCTTTAAACCTTGATCTATAGGTATCGTTACTTACATCAATACGGGTTAAGACCCACTTGTCGGTAATCCTGAGATTGAAAACTCGTACAGGAAAATAAAAAAAAAGAGTAGTACTCACAAAAATCGCAACTTTGTGTTCTTGTCAAAGATTCCCGGGGGAAGGTTTTGCACTTGAATCTCAGACAAGTACCTATAGACAAAGCCCAGATACATAAATGTTGCATAGCATATAAAACAGCAGCAATACCATTCAAAATCATTTACTTGTTAGCTAGGTATTCCTACACTAGAAGTGTAACTTTAAGGATAATTATGACTAATGAGTCAATTTCTTCTTTCAGTTCGATTCTTTTTTTCGAAGAAATATTAATTAATAAGCTGTAAGATGATTTCTCTTGGCATAAAATAATGGTAAAACCAAGTGCCAGTGGCACATCTTTTAATTTAATGTATCCAGCCACAGAGATACTTTATTTGTTTGTAAACCTGACTGTAACTCGAGGCCCACTTAATTTTCATGATATTCTGAGCCGCAAGAACTTGTAATCAGGTGTCTTCTGGCGAAGGACATTTCAGATGACATTTAACCTTGGAAATTTTGTGAATTCCTAACGTACTTATTGGTGGCAAATTATGGCGAGAACGAGGGAACCCCAGCAAATACGAAACGGAACACGGTAACTAGATTCACAGGTAATTTGGTTATATCAAATAAGTTGAAATTGTAAATTAGCTACGGTAACGAGTAAAAAGCTGACGTTTCGAGCGTTAGCCCTTCGTCAGAGCGAATGGAGGAATTGTGGGTTGTGTGTGGGTTTATATGCAGAAAGTGGAGCTACGCCATAGGTGGGAACATGGCGATGAGAATAACACGAATAATCAGTGGAATGAGAAGCGTTCGTTCATCATTGTGGGATTAAGAGTTTCGATTTGAAAGATAAACTTTTGCTCAAGAGTTTTGCGGCTTTCCGTGTTACCTAAATGCAAGGAAAGACCGCAGATTGCCACCAGCCATATGTTGCTTAGAATGATTAGGTAAATTAAAATGTCTAGCGACTGGTTTTGATGCGTCCTTGTCATTTCTTTCTGCGTCGCGAAGGTGTTCTCGGAATCGGTCACTTAGTCGTCTTCCTGTTTCGCCGATGTACAACATTTTGCAATAAGTTCAAGTTATGTAATAGATTACGTTAGCGAAGGTGCACGTGAAGTCATCGGTGATCTTAATGGATCGTTTGGGTCCCGATATTTTCTCAGCGTTTTGAATGAAAGTACAAGTTTTGCATCGTGCGCGAACACATTTAAAAGTACCGGGTTGGTCATTAGTGTGGAATGAACTTCTCACCAAAAAGTTACCCAATGTTTTTGTCGCGTTTGAATGAAATAAGTAGAGGTTGCGAAAAGATAGTGCCAGTCTCTGGACTGTTTTGAAGTAATTTAAAGCTTTTAAGAATAATGGATTTAAGTGAGTGGTTGTGAGGGTGAAACATGAGAGGGAATGGAATGCGGTCGGAACTTTCCTTCTGTGATGTTTGTAGTGCTGACTGTCGATCAATACCTTGGGCGTGGTGGTGACCCACTTGAACAACAGAAACAGGGTAACCACATTTTTCGAAAAACTGGCACACTGACTCTGATTTGTGGGAAAAATCAGAGTCATCACAACATAAACGACGACGTCTTAGAAACTAAGAAAAGGGAATAGAATTGTTAACATGAGATGGATGGGAAGATGAATACAACAAGTAACTATGTGAGTCTGTAGGTTTGTAATACACACTAGTGCATAAACCGTTGCCTTCAATTGAAACTTTGATATCTAAAAAAGGTGGAGAATTGTCGGAAATTTTCCAGGTATATTTTAGAGCCGGGTGAAAAGAATTGACTGCAGTTATGAATTGAATTAGCTCCTCTCTGGTAGAGGAGGTAGCGCCGATACCGTTGTCGATGTAGCGACCGTATGGTTCAGGTTTGGGGCCAATATGTTGGCTAAAAAGTTGGTGTTCAACAAAACCTACATTAAGATTGGCATAGATAGGTCTCATTTTAGTACCCATGGCTACGCCATTGGTTTGTTTGAAAAAGTGGTCCCCGAATGAAAAACAATTAACTGTGAGCACTAGTTCAGCTAAGCGAAGTAGGGTTTCAGATTTAGGTTCCTTAATTGTGCGTTGATCCAAAAAAAAAAAAAATTGGAGGGCCAGAAGACCTTCGCCATTAGGAATGGCAGTGTTAAGTGGTGTAATGTCCATGGTGAAAAGAAATTCAATCATTACACCCACCTTCCACGTAAGAAGGAGCTGGGTTTTCAAATCTCCGGGATTAGTGAGGACGAATCTTCAGTAAGTGTTGCACTCAAATTTGTCTTAACCCTCATGCGGACTAGATGTTGGATTATTGTATCCATCATCGTCATTATAGTTGTAATAGTTATAGCTGTCATAATCTGTAAATCTCGTGCCAACCGGCATATAGGGTCTTTGCGGTATTGTTTTATTTGAAACAGTCTGATGTGAGTTTTCTGGCCCCATTCCAACAATTAACGACCTGAAACAGATGTTTTTCAGGCGGTTCTTCTTTAGATGTTACTCGGTCTCCCCGAGCCCTTTTCCTATATGATGTCTCGGAAATAGCCTCGACTTGTGATGTTTTCATTTTACGACATATGCCCGACTATTCTATCTGCTTTACTGAATTCAATCGTCATACCAAACAGGTGCAGCTGTATTCATGATAGTAGCTCTGATTTCTTTTTAAGCATTCAGTCTTCTTAGTTTAAAGTCATTTATATATTTGGATATATAGGATAGGAGATACTTTTCGATGAAGTAGCTGAATTTTGAATCATTTTGTGTTTCTTGAAATACTAATTGCAATTCAGTAATAAAAATAGAGGCCACCAAAACCAGGATTGGCAGGCGTAAGAAGCAGAAGATATTTTTTTTAAAGAGGTCACAATGTTTCTATGAAAACCTCTGGTTAATTGTTAAAAGAATGATCGCAGCTTTTGAGAAATAACCGGGCAATTCTTATCGTTGGAAGCTCGTTTTAAGGAAAAAAAATTAAAAAAAATAAAAAGAGAAGGACGCTATAACCTTATCAAAACATTGCTCTTTAAAGGAACGTAGCCTTTTTTAGGCACTCACTTTCCGTTACTTTTTTCTAACTTTTTGATGTTTAACATTGTATAGGAAATGCCAGCAGCAAGCAAGCGAATCTCCATGCATATTCATCGATAGTAAACTCTCACAAAGAACCTGAGATGTCGAACATCCAGTTCCTAGTGGCCTAGCTGTATACTCCTCACTCTAATGGTGCCAATAATGTTTGGTCTTTTTCTGAGTAAAGACTGAGATTACTAATCAGGAAAATTTTCATTGCAGGGTCATTCTTTTCGCCCCTAAAATTATCAGTTTTCAATTAAAAAAGGAAAAAAGGAAACCAAAGGGTCGTTAATCCATATCCACATAGGGTCAAAAACTTCAGCAATAAGTCAAATCTATAGACATAGGATAATAACTTTTGTTATGGTAGCTTTAGGTAAATTAAAGGATTTGCATGTCTGTTTTTGTTTTTGTTTTCTATTTATTTATTTATTCCTTCCTTTTGTTTTGTCTTTTATCGCATTGCTTTACTTATGGTCTTGTAACAAACGATCATTCCAGTTTTGTTTGTGATCGCATGATTTCTTAAAATACAACTGAAAGGTAATGAACGAAGCCTTTGCCAACTGTTCAGTTCATAGTCGGGAGTTCCTTCCTCCTCATACGAATTGTTCTTGAAGCTGTTCTTGAAATTTCTGATCTACGGATTTTAACATGAATTTGCTGGCACAATCATTCTTTTGAACAAGGCCTCCTACATGTAATATAATTTCCCATATCAAGTTATCGTATCTTAAAAGTGGAAGCGTCAGCGAATTATAAGCTATAAAGGAAAATAGGTAGTTTAACTCTTTATTGCTACTCTTATAGTGTCTTAGAATAGTCTAACCCAACTTACAGCCACCGCAACTCAGTATTTGTACTGAAAATATCTGACGGCAGTTCCTTCGACGGGTTCCCGGACAATAAACTACAAATG
>NC_142520.1:19127200-19139700 GCF_964205215.1 Stylophora pistillata
GGGTCCTAACATTTCGTAGTCTTGAGTAGCCCAAAAATTTTATTGGACTTTTGTGAATAAGAAGCCTTGTTCTTCGCTGGATTAACTTGGTATAACCCCATGCCAGGCACCAAGGTGCGATTTTACCCTCTCAATTTTCCCATTTCTCTGTTCCCCTAAATAAGTGGAATAATGAAAATAACAAAAATTTCCCAAAAACTTAGTTCGCGCCGAAATTGGACAGGTAACACTTCAGACTGTTCGTAAATACGTGTTCTTTCTAGCGAGAAAATCGTTGGTCACATTTACCGTTTTTTTTTTAATCCTCAAGCGACGTTCAAATAATGATGGGTTGCCTGGACCTAATGAAGCTGATATGAGAGCCACCAAACCGACTTTTACCGCCGTTGCCGTAAAATAAAAGATGTAATGGAACTTAAGGGATCTTGTTAAAAAATAGTTCGTCCAGACCTATATTCTGGCAAAGCTTGGGGGTTTTCGATTTTTTCATATTGCACACCTAGCACCTCCAGGCGATATTTAGGAATGGCCGCTCTTAAGTAATTAAGTTTCATTTGATCTACGAAAAAGTTCGGCCAAAGTCGCTAACCATGTAAAAGTTTCTTTTGAATTATGCTATTTTATTACTTGCTTTGTATTTATATTCGAGGTTATAACCTCAAAATTCTAAAAAAAAGGGGCTTCTTCCTGTTCAATGTTGCACACTTTCCTCGTCCATTAGATATTTCTATCAGATTGAAAAAACAATTTTCAACTAGAAGACTTAGGAAAAAGACAAAATGGAAATAACACACCAGACCCCCATTGCACCCTAATTTTAGCGCATCCCTTAATCCAGTTTAACGGAAATATAAACAACATTGAATTGTCAAATTCAAGTACGGTTACAAGGAACCGGATGTCTCTATAACGACCTTAAAGAATCCTTGGGGGTTTGTAAGTTATCTAACACCGTCCTGTATTTTGTGATAATGTGCAGAGGATGAGAGCTGAGGTGTTCACCACTGGTATTTTGTTACTTCATTTAGCAAAAGAAACGTGGTTCGGAGACACAATAATGGGGGGTCTGGATTTAGGAAGGACTAGTACACGGGATACGTACCCCCTCCAAAGTCTTGAACATTTTTTTCAGATGAACAAAATTTCTAAATTTCGCGTATGCCGTGATAATATTTCATAGACGCTTGGAGAGAAATTAAGGGAAATGACACATTTTTAAATAGTCGTTAACAATTATTGCACTGTAAGTTTAAAAGAAGCCGCCAGAATATTTGAAGAATCGAAACTCGGCGACGAAAAATCCAATTTCATTCCAGAAAATGACCCCTTTGATTGAGACACTTGCTCCAGACTGAAAAATTGGTCCTGCTCCTGCGCAGTTTGAATGAGCGGGCTCTAGGGCTGAACAAAGTAGACAGAAAAAATGGCGGCTGAAAAGCGCACTCGTCCCGTGGAAGGTTTTTATCTCCGAACAGAAAGCCACATTCGTCTCAAAGCCGAGAAGATACGTCCCAAAAAACCGGAAAAAGTTTATCACGAGAAAATGTATCCAATTGAGGTAAGTAGGGAGATTGCTTTGTTGATAAATTTCCTCGTAACGTAATACATTCAGTATAAAACCACACTTCTTTTGAATAATTTTAACTTCTTCCGAAAGAAATAAGTTCATTAAGAGATAAAGGAATCTACAAATTTCATAGTTTTCGGTTTAACATGAAAGGAGTAACTTCAGAATACCTGATAGCATAGTTGACCGTAGCTAGTGAGAGTTATTTAGCCCATCTTTCTTGCCGCTATGTAGGTAAATATAACAGTACTGATATTTAGCAAGTTAACCTAAAAGGGAATTTTCGTCGCCTCAGATACTCATGGTTTAACTGGGATCCTTCTGAAAAAATCTTAAATAATTTTGTTTCAGGAACTTTTTATCCGTGAGCATTTCAAGTAAGTACTACAAATTACCGTAAGTTATGTTGTCAAAGTGGATCATAATAGTCCTAAAATATAGATTATATTTTCTTTGCAGATTGTTGACCGAGACAAAATAGAAAATAAAGGGAAAATTCACTTTATTGGATATTCAAGCGATTTTGATGAATGGAGAGGTGGAGATGACTTAGTTGACAGAGACAAAAGTAGTCTTGGTCACTTGGTACCACGATTCATACCAAGTGAAGATTCCTTGTCTGACAGGGCTTCAGCTTTATTCAACCGCCTCGGCCGCGAAGTAAAGTTTAATCTATTTTCAACCAAAAGGGAGTCACCGGAGATTCGAATTGAGATGCAGATTGACATGGATATCTATGAAACACACAGAATATTGGATTTGTAAAAAAGTCAAGAGGACGGGAAGTACATTGTGTTGATGATAACTCTCATTTATGCGATCTACTTGGTAGTAAGTGGTTTGAGAGAATTCAAAATGTAAATGGAGACTTTTGTTATGTCATTCCTGTAGCTGTAAGATTTTGGCTTCATGAAAAAAAGCCTGTGAGAGAGTTTGTCTATGTCGGCAATACTCTTGTAGAAAGCCACGCTGAAAGTGACTTGGAAGTCATTTTTACATTTGTTCGTGGGGATGGTGTGAAGGCTGAATACAACAGCAATGAGTGGAAATCGCCCCCATCCTAACAGTAGTAGTAGTCACAATGTTTCTGACAGTATCAAACATGTAATGCATTAATGTTGACCAAAGAGGATGAGTTGTTGCCCATTGCTAACAATAATCCCTATTCCTCAGGGGGATATAGACACTATCTCAGCTTTATCTATGACAAGTTTTTCTAACAGATTATAATAATTTGTTAGTGTTTGTATTGTGTAAAATGTAGGGCTGCAAAATTATTTATTTGACATAACAACAACAACAATTTACTAAGGTACTTCCATAACATCTATCTCTAAACCAATATATCATCATTTTGACATTTCTTAACCCACTTGCTATTTGATTTGATCACATGTAAGGGAGAACAACATGGTTTATATGCACATGAGCTACATGGGGATAAACAGGTCTTAATATTATGACCCTCTAAATTACAGTTTCCACAAGTAACACTTCTTGTGCCTCTTTGGCTGCCAAGATCCTCGAAATATTCAATTCTGTTCCTTTTTTACACAATTTGTTTTAACACATCCATTCCTCATTGATTGGTAGATCTGAAGAAGTCCTTTGTTGTTTTGTCATTAAGTTTCTCTAGACCTTGCTGAGTGAGGGAGCTGATAGTACCATACATTTGTATAAACTCAGGCACATGCCATACCAGTGCATGCATGTAGGGAGTAACATGCTTAGTGTGATACAATTTCAAAAACTGTTCCAGAAAAGATTTTGATGCCTCCTGAATTTCTTCTTTGCTTCGTTGAGGAATAGTGGAACTCAACATGTTTGTAATTGTTAGAAACTGTTTCCACAACTGTGATATTTGATAAGATTTCTGGGGATTGGGCAATACCTTACTGAAATTAATGTTCCTAAATAATTTCTGTTTCTCTGGGCCTGTTAGATCCCGCCATTTCAGTTTCTTTGAGTCCTTACAGACAAACCAGTTGAAGGGAATTTTGAGGGTATCATTTAGATAGGTCTCCAAGCCTGCCATGTGCTTGTACTTTGATCTCTCAAAACCATCATTAAAAGTTTTGTTTTTGTCAAGTGCATCTTGACGTCGCAGCTCTTGAATGAGGAGGTTAACTAGGTTGTCAGAAATTCTAAGAAAAAGGTGCAGTGAATCTATGACAACATGATCAATGGGAATTGAGGGAAAAAGTGGAGCATGTTTAGTATTGTACTTCTCCACTGTTCTTGACCTTGTATTCACTTGTTGTTGAATCTCCTCAATTGAACGTGCTCCTTTTGAGACATCAGTGAGAGACCATTCTTTTCTTCCATCATATTTGGCATATAAGGGACATTTACACCAAATACAGGGGTATGTAGCATGGGCAGCACCAAGACCGCAAACACATGCAAGGAATTTCCAATCCCCTCCCAGGAACCACTCAATTTCAAACTGCTATGTTCCCACTGAAAAATGTTTTAAAGATTCTACATCTTTTCGGATGTCTGTCAATGCTTTGGAAAGTTTTTCATAGTTTTCAGGCTTCTTTATAACAGCTATCAAATGATTGCCACCAGCTGCCTGAGCCAATGTTCCTTCATCAAGGACAATGAAGGTAACATTGATGACATGTAGTCGTTTGCCAATTTTGGTATCATCCCCAGAAAGTTTAACTCGAAGCTTATTTTCTTTGAAAGCAGCATTAGAAGGATTATTTTTCATAAGAGTCTGCAACCTTACTTCTAGTCGTTCCTTGATGCTCTACTGAATCCCACAAGTATCATTGGGAGTACTTGACAGATTCCATTTACTATTTAAAGCTTTTATCCTCTCCTTGACTTTCCATGACGGAGGTAGTTCCTTGTAAATCATAGAAAGTTCATGGTATGCTTCATTTGATATATTAAATCGTTCCTTTGTGTACAGCAGTAAATTTATGTCATCAATCTCATCATCAGTGACTGTCTAGGCTCGAGAAGAGGTTTGAATGTTATTGTTATCAACCAATGTGAGAGTCTCATACTCTTTAGTGTTCTCATGGAAAATTTCAACTTTAGTGGCAACAAGATTATGAAGTCCAAGAAATGAAAAATGAAGTTTCAGTCTGTGACCATTTGCTTTCGAACTCTAGTTTGATGCCTTTTGCTATAGTCTAGAAATGTTTTACTTTTGGCAGTACCCCTTGATTTCTTATCTTTTTGTAGTTTCATTAATTTCTAAACAAGCCTTTTAAATTTCTTTTGAAATTTGCTAGTAATTTCTTTGTTTTTAGCAACAGCTTCCTTCATTTTCTGCTCAATTTTGGCCTTCTTGCACTTTTCCTCTTTAAGATCATCTTCAAGCTTTCTTTTCTGTCCCCTCAATTCATTGTTTTCGTTTTGGAGCATAACACAGTCCATTTCATAGTAATAGATCTTAAAATTCCAAGTTGAAAATTTACCCTTTGTCCACTTAGAAAAGAGTTTTTTCACCCAATTGCCTTCCATAGTTTTGGCTTTGCCTAGTACTTGATTTAATCGCCAGATCTTTGTTTTGAATTCTTGGATCAGCCTATGATTTATTATTACACTAGGGATCCCGCACTCCTGTCCGACTTTTTGTATAAGTATCCTTAAAACGGAGTTTTCTTTGCCTAAGCGTTCCTCTGGATCGAGTTCTTCATCACGGTCAGCCTCTTGTTTTGAAGATTTGCACAATTCGCACAGAAGTTTACTGCCAACAAACACGTAGAACATTTATCAATTGCTGAATATGAAATCGGGCGTAACTTCATAAATTTACGACAAATTTGGAATTTATAGATTCAAAGATTACTTGTTTATTTGGGCCTGAAATGATGGATATTCTTTGTGGCTGTAATTCCCGCCATTGCCGATTTCCTTCTTTTCTTCGTCGTTTTGCACGGCCTCTACTGCACAAAACAACACAAACGTAATGCAAACTACAAGAATAGCCCGGGCATTGCGCAACATCGCCAACATCTGCGAAGACGTACTTTTCAATCGCCGATTTACATATATTTTTTCGCTTCAACACGTAAGAATTTGGAGCCAAAATGTTTATAAGATCCCAGGCTTTTCAGATCAACCCGTACATACGCATATTTTAAAGGACTAGACCGCTTGAAGTGATGAGTTTGTTTGGCCGAGCGGTCAATGCCAGTCACAACTTATTTCAAGTTCGACGACTTCGAAGCCCGATTTACATGGTTTATTTTTCACTTTTCCAAAGTATTTTGCGACTTCTAGATAGAGTAATAAATAATTATATATCGTAAATCTAACCGTACATTTAGATAAAGTTATCGTTAACTTTGTCTAGTTCTGCTTTTCGCTAAAAAATGAACAATTTCCGCTATGATTTTGTGTCACTATTGGGGGCCTGAAAACGAAAAAAAAGTTACAGGCAGATATCATGTAATTTACTGGCATGTTATTTTGAAAAAACATCCCTTGCTGTGATCTAGTTTCGAAAAGAAATATTCTAAAGTTCCAGCGATTTTTTCTTTTTCCGGCTGACAATTTAAAAAGTTTGAAAATTCGTTTAAAAAGCCGTTTCCGCCTTGCCTAAAAGGTCAAATCGTCACGCAACTTTAGGAAGATGTTGGCAGCGCTAAGAAAGTCTATTCACCATCAGACTTTTCACAGTAATTACAATATAACTTCAAAATGAAAGCATATAAAATTTTTCCTGTAGTTCTCTTTGGTATGATTTTTATCACCGTTTTTGTAGAGGTGTATTTTGCACGATGTTTTGGGAGACAAAATGAAGACTAACTTTGACCGGTTTAAACGACACGTGGTACCTAAAATTTCGACATATTAACCATACCAGACGAAAGCTCATTTATCAAAATTTACACCTGGAAAGTTTGGCCTTTGGAAATTAAGTCTTGTCTCGGCAGTTAAATGAAACGTAATACCACCCAGGCGCCATGCGAGTGTGCAGAATTCGATGTTCATTTCAAGCTAGTTATAGAGTCAGTTTGTCGAAAATACACAGAAAAAATTAGATGACCATTGAAAGTAGTCAGCATCGTTATGTTTCTTCTGTGAAGCTGTGAATGTAAAGTAAAGTCGCTTTTCATCTTTCTTAATCACGCTTTAAGTGCCAGCATCTCTCTTTTGCCTACCTAAATATCAACTCGATCGCCTTCAGAAAGTCCAGAACGCGGCAGCTAGAGTTGTTTTTCAATTGTCTAAGTTCGACCACATAACGCCTGCTCTTGTTGACCTACACTGGCTCCCTTTAGAGTTCCGAGTCCAGTTCAAACTGCTTCTAATTGTCTATAAGTCCTTACATAACCAAGCTCCAGATTATATTATCGATCTTCTGTCTCTGAAAGAATCCAACTGTTCTCTTCGTTCGTCCTCACAGTTTTTTCTTTGAGTTCCCAGAGTCAACTACTCTATATTTGGGGATCGTGCTTTCACCCACGCTGCACCGGCTCTATGGAACTCTTTTACCACTGACTATTAGTTCTAGTAGCATTATTTCTGTGTTTAAAAAGACTTTTCTTTCTAAAAAGGCTTTTAATTTGTGAATTTTAGTCTATTTGATATATATTCTTATTGTACAGCGCTTTTGAATATTGACCAATAGTTAAAGCGCTCTATGAATATATTATTATTATTATTATTATCACTATTATTACTATTATTATCATCATTATTATTAACGCGACAGAAGCGGTTTAGGAACTTAAAAACATTCCGAAACATTTGTTAAACAAAAACATCGCTTCTTATACTTGAAGAAATGGTCTGTTTAGTTTTAACTACATATCCAAAAGTACATTTCAGCGTTTTCTTAAAACTTAAACTTAGTAAAAGAGAAGTATGTTAGGTTTGGTGACTTATATATAACTACCGAAAACGTAGAAAACATTTGTAGATTCTCCGGTAAGTTCATCCGTCGCCTGACCTTTTTGTGTACGTGACCTAACCCCTGCTCACTTCTTCAAACTCTTATGAAGAGTCTTTGGTGCCACACTGAAAATCCGCAAGGGAAAGTGCACTGGAAACATAACTGAGAGTAAGTGGTCAAATTTAACAGCTGTAAAAACACAGTTGCATATAGTTTTAGAAAAGCAAACTTAAACATAACCGAACGTGCAGATGACTAGCACAATATGGCACTGTAAACGCAAGTAAATACCCGTTTTAGTGTAAAAAAAATGTCTTTGGTCGACGCCGTGCAACATGTGCAGCTTAGATAGCCATGAGATTACATCAAATTTATTAATGATATTTGTGTAGATGTCAACGTAAATCATTTTCTCTCGATACAACAGCATGTGTACTCCTTAACAAGAAGTAGCTCGATTCTATTGTGACCGTTTACGCTTAACATCTAATTACAGCTGATAATAAAAAATCTTCCAATTCAAAGAGGGAGCATCAAACTACTGCGAAATCACAATATTTATTTGAGTTCTACATATGCACTCATGTGTAATGCATTTGCAATGCGTCAGAAACTTCCTGGCAACGCGCAAAGTGTATCTTACATGCGTGCGACGGTTAAATAATTATCTCAGCTCGCTGCGTACCTGTCGATCATGACGCTGTTTTAACGCGACCATTTTTCCAACTCCCGAGAGGGTTAAGTCAACTAACATGTAATAACCCCACTTTAATAACCTAAGCAAGGGGACACTTGTTCGGTTCTCAAACACGTCTACTGAGAACTAACTCTCACCCCAATAATAAAAGGACCATTAGAATATGCCCAGTTACGGGGGAAATTTTAAAATCGTACGATTGTGTTCTTTTTGTTCATTGCTCGCTTTTTTTAGAGTTATATTAAGTTATCCATTTACTCCATTGGCTGCATGTCTTTTTAAATCTTATCTCGTACTTATATTTTGTGTTTTTTGTTTGTTGTTCAATTACTGAGGCTCTTGTCCTAATTAACTTAAAATGAACAAAACAGAGACTCCTAAACCATGTAAAATGCCAAAATTGCTGATTAAAACTTACTTATTTAAATAAAATATTATCGATTAGGCGATCTGTTCAGCCATTATAGCCCTAGGTATTGAAAACAAGCAAACGAGATAACCGATCAAAACTGATTAAGATAGGTTACTGGCGAATCTGGCATGTGCACGGGGAAACAGCTTCACCAAGTTAGGCAAGGTATGTATCAAATATTTCGAGTTTGTCCACAACCAAATTAAAAATTGTTTAATCATTCGATTCACATTCCAACATAACTGAGCGAGAATCATACAGAATGTGTAAAAAACAAAGCCTGGCTAGCTTGCGAGAGCATGTGCTCCAAATCACGTGACTGTGAACTGTCAATCATTTCTTACAATATGGAGCTTTTCATCGAATGGCAGGTTCATGAACATTCAGCTCCAAGTTCTGGAAAATACTCTGCAGCATGCCAAGCTTTAGCCTCTTCAACGTGTCGTTCTTCACTATGGTACAGATATCGAACTGATCGAACACTATTGGGTGCTGAAGAGAGATGGTTTCTAGGGCCAAATTACCTGCCATCGTGAGGTTGATTTCCTCCTCGCTGGCCTGAACATCGCGATCATCCGGTAGTTGTTTCCGAAGCTTGGCACCGTCAGGTCCTTGGGCACGTCTCATCTCTCTTGCATCTACTTCCCCATCTAATTTTCTACCTGACGTTTGGCCAATATTGAATTTGGCATCAAGGTATGCCTTTTGCTTCTCAATAAGCCTGTAGGCTTTCTTGGTTGACTTACAATCCCAGTCTTATTACAGCAATCAGTTCGACGTTCACTTCCTGGAACTAGTTGCAGAGTTGGTATGGTTTCCACACCTTTTTCCACTGCAGATTTATATCCGATCTTGGCCAGGTCTAGCAAAGATCTCTTCTCTAAAGACCTTGTGAACTTTTCTGAGGACAGGCGTTTCTCTAAGGCAGAATGCCTTTGAAAAAATTTCACGCACCCGTCTTGATGCCTCTGTTTCATCACCAGCAACCTCTTCATGCGTCTTAGAGACTTCAGGTTTCTCTGTAGTCTCCGACTCCGTCTGCGTGGGCTGCTTTTTGCTGAGCAATTTAAAACCACCTGTGGAAAATGTTGACCCCATCCAGCGATAACTACACTCTGAAAATAGAATGATGTTGTCGTCATCAAAAGATTCCGTAAAGAAGACGTTGTTAACTTGTGGTAATTTTTTATGCGATTTTGCAAAGAAGAATCGGTACGAAAAAGACCATGCATGTAAAAAAGAGTATTGCGATGTTAATTTTAAATTGACTAAAGTGAGACTGGCTAACGGATCTGACCGACAGGAAAAAAAAGAGAAACGGTAAGCGGGAGGGAAGCGATCAATTAACAAACACATGCTCGACAAGAGAAAGAAGAATCGATGGATGCACGGTAAGACGGTCGGGTGATGAGCACACCCACGAACACGGGTGTGGTCGAGTATGGACGGGGGACTTGCGCACGGACAGGTGGCAAAAAAGATTGCAACATATCAAAAATATGCTACTTGTCAACACTGTATGATGTCGCTCACTAGCACTTACCGGAAGATTGCTTCTCTAATCTGATATCTTTCCCACTCCCGATTTCATAGGCACGCTAAGCTATAATGCTTACGGGGTTGAACTTAAAATTGTTGAGCTTGCTGATATTGGGAATCTTCCTTGCCTCATCAATGACGAAATCCTCCATGCTGTCAATTGCAACTACTCTCGCTCCTTCGATGCCTCAGTGGGAAAGAAGAGCTTCTTCGAACTGACATCCTGTCGTTGCCTTCGTTTATGTAGACCCTTACGTGGCCTTTACATTTTGCCACAAGTCTGTCTGCGGCACCTTTACCTCCCTGCGGGTCAGAAAAGTCAATTCCTATAACCTGGACTCCAGTAGATTCTGCAATGGCTGGACACGCTAGGATCGAACATGATGAATGATAGCAACCGGCGTTGTCTTGCCTGAAATATGCCTTCGTTCCTTCCCCGTGTTCAGCTTTAGGGTCATCAGAACATCCTCCATGATAGCCACAACTTCAGGACCTCCTTGACTGCACGATTGGATTTCATGGGTGAATCCTTGCCATTCAAGGAGGCCATTTGCGCGACGATAGATTTTCACAGAAATAATTCTCGGAAAGTTCTTTAAAAAATATGAAGATGGTTTCCTCGACGGATTTTTATATTGTTCTTTCATATCCAAGATTTTTTAAGCAAAAATAAAAAAAAATTTGAGGCGATTCTTTGTTTATCTGAACATGTTAAGCGTCACAGCTTAGCTCACGCAGAGGTCAATAAACTTGATAAATTGCATACATTGTCTATGCCATGAATGCTGTGAATGATCCAAATAGCTTTCTTTTTCTTCCTTTCTTAGCACGAAGATTTTTGTGTATATCTGATAAGAAGCAACTCAACACATCATTAATTTAGCGGCGTTTTAGCCAACACTATGATTGTTTTCGACATGTTCTGAAGTTTGTAAATCCCATCAGCCGTGTTAACATGCGTGAAGAGATACGCTGGCACTTAAAACGTGATTAAGAAAGAATAAAAGATTAAAAACTACTTTGCTTTTCATTCACAGCTTCACAGAGGATACATAACGATGCTGACGCCGTTTAATGGTCATTTAATTTTTTCTGTGTATTTTCGACAAACATAATTAGCTTGAAATAAACATCGAATTCTGCACGCTTACATGACGCCTGGGTGGCATCACGTTTTATCTAACTACCGAGACGAGACTTAATTTCCAACGACCAAACTTTCCAGGTGTATATTTTAATAAATGAGCTCTCGTCTGATATGATTTTAATATCGAAATTTTTTAGGTACCAGCTGTCGTTTAAACCGGTCAAAGTTAGCCTTCATTTTGTCTCCCAAAAAGACGTGCAAAATACACCTTTATAAAAACGGCGATAAAACCCAAACCAAAGAGAATTACCAGAAAATTTCTATATGATTTTATTGTGCTGTGATATTATAACTACTGTTCAACGTTTGATGAGGAATGGACTTGTTTAGCGCTGCCAACAGGTTTCTACAGTTGCGTGATGATTTGACCCGCGTTTAGGCAAGGCAAAAACGGCTATTTTAACCAAGTTTAACTTTTTTAAATTTCAGCCAAAAAAAAAAAAAAAAAACGCTGGAACTTTAAAATATTTTTTTCGAAACTAGATGACAGAAAGGGATGTTTTGGTAAGATAAAACAAAATTAAATTTTTCGTCACTGATTTTCGATTCTCGAAATAATCTGTCGGCTGGCTCATTCAAACTGGGTTGTCACTATAGGTGTCACTAAGCTGTAATTTTGTTGTTGTTGTTGTTGTTTTTTTTTTCTATTTTTTTTTAATCGTTCGTTCATGCAAAGGAGAATAAACAGAGGACTAAAACACACCCTTGAACACTGAATTACACAGAATCTTCTTCACTTGATAGCGAGACTATTTGGGAAAGAGGGGAAGGGTCTAACGGTAAATTTGACACTAGAATGTTACCTCAAAATCCCTTACAAATTTTTCTTCGAAAATCAATTTTTGCGAACGAATACAATGCATGTTTTAGAGGCAATTTCTTAGTCTGTGTTTTAGTGCGGCTTTATTGGGACATGACCAATGATATGCATGAAATATGCAATACAACCCATTCAAATGCCTGTTTTGAAGGTCAAATTTGACTTGTTTCTCTTACATCAATATTAAGAAACACTCCAAACTTACAGCCATTGCAGCTGGGTATTGTTACTGAAAATGCATGATGGCAATTTCTTCAACTGGTTGTTGTCCAGCGACCAGCCAACATTTAGTAAATTTAGTGTCAATTACATAGTATTTGACATTAAAGTTCAGAAAATAAATATGCTTCAATCTATTCCTCATGTGCTAATACGAGGGCCTAAAATATCATACACTTTATTAATCCAATATTCTCATTGATTTGATATCTACATTTTAGTCTGACATCTCAAGGCAC